>NC_142167.1:3075714-3244642 GCF_029865625.1 Vigna umbellata | reverse complement strand
CATACTACAACAAATTTGGCAGTGGCATTTTTTTCATCCGGTAACTGCAACAAAAATTAGTGGTCAACGTAAGAGAACAGATACACCGAAATAATCTTATCCTAAGATTGCTAATTTAGAACACACCTTCTGAAATATATTGCTGAGGAGACCTTTCCGTTTCTTTTTACCACGTTTGGAAGATGGTGGGATCAGACAGACGTTGAATGCTGAAGGTAAGGAGTCAAATCTACTTCTCAGCATTCCGAGTGTTCTTATCTATTTTCAAATAAGAAATATAAGATGACCATTTCGACTCTGTCGGAAAAGAAAGAAACAAGCAAATAAAAAGCAGTGCTTACCTCACCAAGGTGATGCAAAATGCCATAAAGTCCACCAATTATTGTACAGAAAACAGAATACCAAATTTGTGTGTCCATAAAATATACCTTTAATAAACAAAAACGTTGTTAACAATTCATCAATACGGTTTTCTTAAACGAGAGAATCATTACTTGAAGGAATTTTATCTAAACATATAATGACTGATGGAGCAGTACATCGACAAAGATTTATACTTCAATCAGTAGAACATGTTTTCCACCAAAGGTAAGTTTTAAACTGATGATTTGAAGTTAAAAGCAAAGAAGTCTACGTGTCAGAGCAGTGATTCCAACTCACAATTACTACAGGGCTCCATACAGCTACAATTGCACCAGCATTGCTCTTGACTGCAACACATCCAAACTGTTATCAGAAACATTAACTGATCCCTTGTGCAATGAAAACAATTAGAAATGTACATACCTTTTGGAAAAAGCTCATGCCATTCATAATGTACCCCAATTTTCATAATCTGTCTTGTAGGTGCTATGAGTGGTTTTATCTGCATGCATTGATATTGCATTAGTCACTAAGAGTAAGTTGCTAAATAATAAAACCAAATTCATGTGATCGCATAATCGTGTTCTGTTATTATCACCTCAAAGCTGTAGCTAAACAAAAATTTACACGATAACACCAATATCCAGAATAGTGTGTACCTGTATTGGAAAAGAAAGTCAACGTATTTATATAAAATATAAATTAAGATAGATATACCAAAGTAACTAAATGTAAATAATCAGAACAAGCCAGCAAGGTAATGTACTTTAAAACTGAAACCTGGTCTTCTTGCATCCCTCGACCAACATAGATTCTAGGCTGTATGATAAACAAATGGTGACACTCAAGTTACAACATGTATGAAATGAATGAACATTGCAGTCAATTTACATGCACATATAATCACTGGAAAATAATTTATACTCGTGAATTCTTGAGCTGACTGAGGGGTGATGGAAAATGAACACATCAAACAGATGTAGTCCTTCCCAATGAAGGAACAGAAAGAATAAAAAATTCATTGCTCTAAAAGATTATGTATGTAGAGTGGTGATATTACTAAAATGATGTTTAAAAAAATCGCGTTTTTGGGTACATGAACTTATTAAAACAAGAAACAGACAAAAGTAGAGACTGAAATGATTATTAAGATCTGGAGTGTAATTGTATCAGAAGTTCACTAAATCGCAAATTGGTCTAGCAATTCTGCAAATTTAACATGCTGTTGGAAAATATAGTAACATATAAGACGAGTTTACCTGAGTCCACCAAGACAAAAGTCTGCATATCTTGTAATTAGAGACCTCAATATACTTGGCAACAGCAGGGACAAAAAATAACACAACTTCAACTGCATTAGTTGTCAGGTATATTGCCGCTGCAACCATATAGGAAGTAAAGCACCATTCCTCAATCAAACTTCCATACTTGGTGGAATAGCAAGTATATTTTCTTCTCGAATTAGCATAGCATACAGGAAGGACAATAGTCCATATAATTGCTAAGACCAGCTTCATCACTAGTTTCACCTTTTGAGAATATTCCATCGTATGTCTTGCTTTCCACAAAAGGGCAATGTCTAAAATTGCTGTGACAAAAACATGGAAACTTTATTTTCATGATTATATGAGACGAAGAACAAGGGGCACACTGTCCATATATAATTTCAAGAATGTTATTAGGAAAATTGAAAAACAAAAGGCTAAACTATACTTTTGGTCCTTCAACTTATTTTCTATGTTGAATTTGGTCCCTTAACTTCTAAAATTTTCATTGTAGTCCTTTAAGCTTTTAAAATGACTTATTTTGATCCTTTCCATCATAATGAAAAAGGTAAAAGTAGGAAACTTCTATAAGAGTGTGAAGAGTTAATTTGAGAGTTATCACCATAGCTTAATAAGTCTTATAGGAGAAGGTTTGTAATTTTGTCTTGAAAAATTATAATAATTTTACTTCTGTTAAGTATTTTTGAATGCATCCTTGAGGTGCCGTAGTAACATTGATACCGTAGTAGCAAGTTTACTTCTATATGTTTCATCCCATTAAACAAACTCCAATGCCAATTAATGATATAAAAGAGAACCATACCTTGAATAAATTTTAGAGCTGAAGAGGTGATGAAGATGCTAATTATATCCTCGAATACTATTGCATCAAACAACTGTAGTGGAGATCCCAAGTCATGACAAGCCATGATTATTATGGCCTGAGAACCAACACAAGTCAAATTTCAAGATTATATATTATAAGTGGCTGAAATTTGTATATTATCAGCACTGGATTTTGAGTAAACCTGAAGGGATAGAATATAAAAGCTCCACATTCTATCAAAGCTTCTAAAAATTTGCCAGAATGAACGAATCTCAACAAAATTAGTCTTCCCCAGCCATTGTGGTTCATGGATTTCCTCTGTTTTATCCTATGCAAGGGAAACAAATAAAAACCGGTATATTATTCAGTATAGAATGGTATTGTCTTACAAGAGAAATTGAATAACTGGGTTAACATTTAATTTGTCAAATGGGAGTTCAAAAGACTCAATTCTTGGTAGTTGTATCTAACTCTATGGTAGATGTACACAACCGCCTTACCCTCACATGCAAAGAGGCTGTTTCAAGATTTCAACCTGTGTGACCTAGAGGTCACAATGCTTAAGCAACTTTATTCTTGAACCCTGGCTTAGTGTTTAGTTGTACCAAAAGCATTTCTTTTACCAATACATTATATGGCTATAAATTAAAAAAAAATATCCCTACCTATCTTTTTGGTAATAGAAACAATGAATGAACTTCCTCTAGCACATGACTCCAAAGGAAATAGGATGTAATGGAAGTCCAACATCTTTATTGATAAACATAAAGATTTTGAATCATCCTCCGAATTAAATAATGGTATGGAATTTTTATTCATAGGTTAGAAGGTTAAACCAATGTATGGAACAAGATAGACAACCATCTTTGAAGCCAGAGCTATATAGACTTTTGGTCATGCCAGAGAAAAATAACCACTGTCTTATATGATAGTTCAAGAAAAGGAAACATCATTGGAGTTAGACTAACTTAACTAAGAAGTCACTTGAGATAGAATTTCTGAAGCAAATTTCACTTCATTCAAAAGTAAATAAGCAGAAGTATCTATGATATGTCTATACGAGCCCCAAGTTGTGAGTACTGTATATATATATATATATATATATATATATATATATATATATATATATATATATATATATATATATATATATATATATATAATGATGAGTAACAACATATGATGAAGAAACATAAAATTCAGATGTCATTTGAAATTTCATATAGCTTTAGTTTAATGGTTCAAAATCACTAAATACAAAATCTGAAGTATAATGCATTTGATAATCTCAGAATCACCTCTGGTTCTTCTTCATCCCTCTTTTCTCTCTTTTTCTTTCCTTTTGTTTTACCAGGTGACCTATTAGGATCATTCTTGACATCTGCTTTTGGTTTAGTTCTAAGTTTCACAAAGAAAAAGTCATGATCTAGACGCATGGGCCAACCAATTTTGAAACAATCAGGAGACCTGCATATATCGAACAACAGTAAGGAACTGATGATATGGAATGAAAGGAAAATGAAAACAACTGGAGAAATCTTAGTCTAAATGTAATGCTGACCAGAAATACTCATTCAGATCATCATAGTTTCTCCATATAGAATGATCAGCTGCCCCTCCATTGCTATTGTGTACTTCCTTTTTATTGAAAATAAATTAGTTATATTGAAGAAGAGGATCCAAACCCAAAGAAGGAATAGATTAGATATCAGATGGTACCTTTCTTATGACAGTGTATATTGGTGTGACAACATTGTTAAGGAAAGACTCTGGTTCTCCTCCATATGCAGGCATGACCTTTTCCCATGTCGTTAAGCTAATAGCACCACTTAAAATACCGTGCAATTCATATGCCATCTTCAGAACTCACAAAAGAAGGACCAAAATAAATTAGAGAATAATCATATGATGTGAGATTGTTAGAAATTTCAATCAGTGAAGAAAATAGTTGTGTTCATGAGTGCATTATATAACTTCATCATGAATGCCAACTCAGTTTTCTGTGATAAAAGAATAACAAAGCTATAAAGTTACTAAGATTTCTATGAACTAAATTTCGTTGCACACCCTTTGCTCATGTAGTATCACACAAAAGCAAAAGATATTTCCATAAACCAATAGAAACTTGTGAAGTCTAACACTTTTTTAGGAAAGGAAAATATAAATTTGTTGAGTTTCAACGTACATGATGAAAAATATAGCAGAGACATTCGGGCATGAATCGCAAATTAGCTGCCTCCCCCCATATGAGCAGGTAAAGCCCAATGTACAAAATTTTATATTGCTGGGCTTCCTGTTTCACAAAAGGTAAACTGCAATACAAGCAACACGTAAAACAGAATTTCGGAAAACAGAAATAATGTAGAAACAAAACAAATTATGGTTCAAATTAAACAAATAAAACAGTAGAAAGCTTGAAGAATGAAGAATGTTCAACAAAATGACAAATCATCACTATCATCATAATCCAGATTCAGAGAAAAAGAGAAAGGTAACACCCTATATTATATCAGAAGAACAAATACAGTATAAAATATTGAAATTAGTTACAACAGAATTACATCAATAAACATACCGGATATTGCTTTTCCTCTCTAAAAACTTACACCAGTTGGTATAGTTTTTGAAAAACTTTCTCATCAGTTCATCCACACCTCCTTCCCCTAACTGATTTATAAAAAGGATGATATAGCTTATATTGTCATTATCATAAAGTAAAATAAAACATACATGTTCAAAAGCAAATGCACCTTCAAAACAGATGTCTGGTTGTGAGTTTGACGAGTCTGCATGTTGGATAGGAGTAGAATAAGATGTTCCCTTTGGTTGGAAACATTGGCTTCCTAAAGTCAAGCACACATATAGAGTGAAAAATAATGAAAGACTAGAAAGAGCAATGATGATCATACATTACTATATGAGGTCCTCAACAAAACTGAACAAAATGGGGAGTAATTTCATTTTTTATGCAACAATCAAAATAATACAGAAGTGAAAAGGAATTCTTTTATTCCAATTTAACTAGGAAAAGTGACCTGAAATCCAAAACAATGCTGAAGAAAATCAAATAGATCCACAAAGGCTCCGTGCTTCTTGAAATCTTGGGCTGGGGGTAAACCACGAACGTTGCGAATAACTGTAATGGCAGCCTTAATCTGTGTCAATTTTGTTAGTTCAAAACTCAGTCCATCATCTTGCAATTGACTCTTCTGTTGCTTGGACATAAGACACGAATGAAATGAGAAAATGTGAATCATTCAAGAAATGACAGACCTCAGGTTGCTGCATAATGGCATGCTGAATGCCTCCTTGCTCAAGTGGAAGAATGTTAAATTCAGTTTTTCTATGGATTGCATTTCCTTGAATAAGTGCCTATATTAGAATATGTGAGAAACTCTATGGAAAAGAAATCCATGGTAAATTTATATTATGCTTATTTCTGACTAAGCAGATCATGAAAATTACTAGGAAAGGGAAGATCACCTGAGAAGCAGCTGGATCTGTGACTGTCTTTAGCACCTCAAACAGAACAGAAGCAATATCTCGTGCATTTATCAATTTCTGTCTTCGACTGTTTGAATATATCATCATATGAGTTGGTTTAAGTTAAGGTGTTTGCAAAAAAAAATTTAAATAGGAAAATGAGGTAATTAAAAGTTTAAGCATGCTTAGTTACCTTTGTTCTAGATCGAATGCTTTATCATGTCTGATATAATAATCCCTGTAGGCACGGTAAACACTCTTAAGTTCACGAATATCACTTGTTCCCCTCTTTTTTGTAGCGTGCTCATCCTGTATGTCACAATTGACAAAAGAACAGGCAATGCTTAACTTCCCTAACCTTATAAGCAAAACCATGCATCAAGTATTAATCTTTTACCATTACGGTAGAAATACTATAGATGTTTCTGATAGAGAAAATATAGATAGAGACTAACTGAAAACTTTTTATCTCATGATTTTCTTACGTATGTAGATAAGTCACAACACCAAAGCTCAAACAGATCACGACTTAAAATTTTAGTGGCTTTTTTTTCTTTCTGAAACAGAGACCATTCTTACTTTTAAATTCATTTACTGCTACACTCGATCTTGTTGTAGACTTGTGATATTAGGCAATAAAATCCGTTGAATTCATATTCACATTGAAATGGATAAAAATTGAAAAGGAGTTCGTCAATGCAGGAAAATTACTCTTGAAAGTGAGTTTCAGCATTCTTGTTTACCTGTTCAAGTCTGTGAAGTAGTGAAGTTTTGAATTGTCTAACACCCCTTCCACTAGAATTTTTGTCCAAGTTGTGTGCAATCACAAAGGCATGAACACGGCCTGCAAAATTTGGTTTACTGGGACAATGTGAAATGCATATATTGATGATCATCAACGGAGAATCTCATTTTGGTCAAGTAAAAGACTACCTACAACACAGAAATATATAAAATTCTAGTTGAAAGCCTTCGTGGCTTTATGGCTTACAATCAAAGTGAAATCCAACACCTAAAAATTGCACTGCCCATGGTACAACTGTTTACCAATTGTAGAATGATTTAAACAAGATAACAATATCAGGAAATTGAACAGTACGGATAATTCTCCTCTCCTTATTTGGTGTGTAAGCTTTTATTGAGATAATTTGCGCTTTTAGTGCAGTTTCTGGATTGAGATTAAGGTATTTAAATTGGATAGATACTTTGCGCTGTTAGTGCAGTTTCAAACTTATATTTACTTGGTTAAATATAACCACAGTTAGTAAAAATACATATCAGTGGAAAATTGATTAAATCATCACCATTATGTAACACCAAATTTAACTTACACAACAACCACTGACAATTGTAGTTTCTGTGGCTGTGGCCTTCTAGTCCTAGACACTTTGTCCCAGTAACCAATCATCACTTCTTTCAAAGGAGATTAAAAATCCCACTTTATGCACTCTCCTTTACATAATAATTCTTCAATCTAGACATCCCAAGATATAAAATCAAATAAAAAAGTATAAATTCAAAGGTTAAATATGTGTTGGCCACTTAGAATATCACTGGTGCTTATTTTAATTCACAGCTTCTAAAATTAAATGTTCCTGTCTCTGTATTTTTCAAATACCAAAGTTCAGCTCCTAAAGTTGACACTTTTCCTCCTATAGACTCTAGAGAGGGATTACAATCACATCATTATGTTTTAAAAATGAATAAGTTTTTCATGGAGATAAAACAAAGAATTGTGTTTTTTAAGTATAAAAACATTGTCAATCCAAGTTCATACATTTCAGAAAAGAAAATCAGTTGCAGGACCTCCAATTATGCACCAATTTCAGAAGAACCTGAATTTCACAGAACCAACAAACAGATGAAGAAAGAGAAACCAACGAAGAGACCCAGACAAACTCACAAAGATATGCAACACGAGGCTCCTCCTTTCCAAGCAAGTTGGCCACTCGAAGGAACCTTTGAATTTCAGAAGCAAAAACTGTTGGCAACCTTTCACTGTCAAAGGGTTCTGGAGCATATTCCTGGTTGTTGCTGCCATTGGTAATGGCCAAAGTGACATGGGGTGCCTCAGATGTCGATGCTGATGCTGTTGATGTCTCTCCTCGCTCGAAATAGATGCCTTCAATGGGTTCTGCGGGCACAATCTCTGACATTGCTCTGAACTAAGAAACCAGCAAAAGGGTGATGACACGCATGCATGGTATATATGTTGAATCTTCTCCATAGTGTTTGCTTAGTGAGGTAAGCTTTGGTGCACTTTGCTTTGTGGACTAATTGGAAAGTTGAATGCATTCTTTTACTTTTTCTTTTGGAGCTGTTTCTGATTTTGTTTTAGCTTTAGAGGGAGTATGTGCGCTTTGCTTTGTGCACTGATTGCAAAGCTTAATGCCTTCTTTTGCTTTTGCTTTTGGAGCTGTTTTTGTTTTGGCTGTAGCATTCTTTCCCTCTAAGAAGAGAAGGAGGGAAAAAACATAAACAAAGACACGTGTTCCTCACTCACTGCTTTCTTTACCAAACTGTGAAGACTTATTGCATGGTCACAACTACGTTGTTAATTCTGAATATATAACATTATACTGGGTCCTGTAACGTGACATGTTTTCCCATAACAAATTTCTTAATGCTTAAGAAAGTAAAGTGCATGAAATTTAAAAATACTTAATTCATCAAAGAAAAAAGTGGCCAGAACTTTTTGCTAGCGATATTGTAATCCACCCCACTATAGTAATCTTGTTTGCTTCATGCAAATTGTTCTATAATCAAGGCTCACTGAATGTCACATGTGAGACAAATGTTATTTGCACAACAAATTTTACAAGGGGAGAAAAAAGGGAACAAGAGAGAAAAATATTGCTGTGTATAAATTATTGTATGATTTGTTGTATAACACAATTCAAAATTTAAATGGAAAGCATCACAGCTTATTAAAATGACAAAAAAAAAATATAAACATTAAAAAAATTGCAAGGGTATTACAAAGAACACACAAAAATACCTTAGGTCTCTAAAGTGAGCAAATGATAGCTTCTCTCTTGATTAATTAACATAAACACTGAAAGTTAAAATTTAAAATTGCATGACATTTGGTTGAAGTTTTATTACCTTTCCAGCGAGGTATTAAGGTCACCATCCTAACAATGTAGTTTCTGCTGTTCTTATCAATATTATAATTTTGAAAGTCTTGGAGAGAGTGAGTTTCCATGACAGAATGTCTTTATATTGGGACATCTAATCATGAGCACTGTTTGAAATGTCAGAAACTTCAAGTTGCAACTCTGAAGAGTCAAGAGTCTGAATGAAAATGAGCAAGGTAAGCAATATATACAGAAAAAACCTCACAAACAAATTATCTTAAGGTTTTAAGTAGAAGGTGTGGGTTGAAACCCAATGCCTAGGTGATCATCTTTATTACCAATTTGATGATAGACTAATCAGATCTAATGGAACAACTAAAGAGAACAAGTTTCTACAAGAAATCATTCACCTTATGGAAGTATAAGGAGAAATTTAAGAAGGGAAGGAGCTACTTCTACCATTACCAAACCTATAGAGTAAGAGTCTTCAGATGGTACAAATTTGAGAACAAATTCTCTACAATCTAATTAGGGTACTGTTCTTTTACCCTCTACACATAAGAGTAATTTAATGTAAAAGTTGTTTATGTTGTGAATTAATCGTATCCAAACGTCCAAGGAATTCAATCTTGCTTTCACTTGCACTTCGATTAGAATTTCATACATGGTGCACTCATACAATCTGTCTTCTAGTTTCTTTTTTGGTTTTAGCAACAAAACAGTGGAAGCATAGATACAATGGCTGAAGTGCACAGACTGAAGTGGTGAATTAAAAAAAATGTACGAATGACAATTACAATGAAATGTAAAGAACAAAGAGTAACGTGGAGAAAAATAAATTAACAAAGGGAAGTAAAAGAACTTGTAAATTAAACTTGAGAGTGGTGACCCAAATTGCAACAACTAATATATACTAGATTAATCATTTTTCTGTTTGCGGAATTTCTCACTATGTATGTATTGTTCCACAATTTATTATCATTGTAAAATACAAAATAAACCTATTTATATCTTTTTATCCTTACTTAGACAGTTACAAGATTTTGAATTTGAAATTTGATCAACCATGTACTCCTATAATTGTTCTAACAACTACTTTTAGCAATTTTGGAGTTCACATGTCTTGAGTGGTTATCTTGAGTGGTTAAATAGTTGTATCATTTCTTCTTTTTTCTCTCACGTAATATGGGGTAAATAGTCTCCTTCTAACGAGTTATAGGCTCGTCTTTGTATGACGTGTGGTTTGAGTTTATGATTTTTATTGAAAAATATATTTAAACTTATAATGTGGTGAAAACTATTGTTATTGTTTACGTTGGCTTACCCTTTCTGTTTTGTGGTTTCCCTTTACAATGATTGTATTTTTACATAAGCAAATAATAGTATTGGTGTTGAGAAAGATGCACAACACTAGATAGAATGGTCAATATCGAGAGACATTTGGGATAATATTAGTCTTATGTTTTTTCCGTTTCATGAAGTTTGTTTATAAAACAATTTTTTCTTGAAGATTTTCAATAAAATAGGAATGAAGTTATTTTAAATCATGTAATTTGTGTTAATGATATATTTTAGGAAGCGAAAATAAAATTGGAGTTCTACATTGTTACATTTTGGTATAGAGTAGTTAGGTCTCAGTGTTACGTGGGAAGTGAGCTTATTGTGCTTTTATTGTGCAATGTCTCTTTGAATATGAATATGTTGTTGTGTTTGTTTAACTATAACATTTTTAGTGTTTCTCTTAAGTGTTTTTAAAGAAAAATATAAGAAGAAGATTTTTTTTTTTCATTTACAATTTTGGGGATTAGTTTTTTGTGGGGAAATGTGAGATCCTAAAAATTTTAATATTTAGAAAAATATATAAATATGGTTAAATATTTTAAGTAAATAGATAAAATGATTTGTTATTTATGATTTTAGAGGATATATTTTATTTAAAAGATATTCTAAGAAATAGTATTTGGTTTATAATTATTCAATTAATAATATAGTAATTGATGTTCTAAGAAATAAGATTTGGTGAATAATGTCAATCACACAAGCAAACGGTTTCTCAAAAGAGAAATAAAATGTGACAATTATTACATAGATGATCAACAAGTCAAAATTGGATTTTTTTACTGATAATTGTTTGATGCAAGGCAAGCTCGAACCATGAAAATATGAGATATTGACTAGATGGATTTTATACAAGATGTGCAGGATAAGGTCTGTGGCATAAAAAATATCCCAAAGAACACACTGTCGAGCTCGATATAACACAGGATGAGGCCTCTGGCATCATAAATACCTCAAACATTTAGCTTTTATTATACATTCAAGCATGAGTGTCCAACCATGAACCTACATGGAAAATATTCCAAGTATCTTTTGAGTGTCCAACCATTGACATACTTGAAAAAATACTTCAAATATCTTATGAACGTCCGACCTTAAACTCACTTGAAAAACACTACAAATACCTTATGAGTAACTGATTATCAACTTACTAAAAAAATATGAGTATAAATTAAGTGTTTTAAAGCATGACAATATAAGAGCCCAAGTACACTTTGACTATGAGCTAAAGGTTACATACAACTTGTCCTAAGAGATAAAATTAACATATAAAACTAAGTATAAAGCTAAAAGCAACATATTAGCTCGTTCATTTAATAACTTGGTTCACGTGCAAAAGTTATTAGCTTTTGAGCTCAAAGGTTATATACATACCTAACCCAAAATATATTAGTAAACAAGAAATCTAAGTATGACATTTGTATGAAATATTAACACTCACGAAATCAAAAAAATATGATATTTATGATAATATAAATAGAATCCAGATTATTATATGATAATACATTTTTATATCTTAATTAGTAATTTGCTTCCTATATTTAGGCCTTTGAGTATTAGAACCACTCTTGATACTCAGCAACCTTAGCCGGTATTTCCTTTGAGTATTCGAACCACTCTTGCTACTTAGCAACCTTGTCAAGATTCCTTAACTCAAACAGAGTTCAGTTATAAGTATTTTAATTCTCTTCAGAATTGTAATCAATGATTGCTTACAAGCTGTTAAAACTATATATCTCGTAGAGAGGATTTGATTACAATGCAATACAGTCTAAACACTCGCAGATATTCTCCCTTTCTCTCTTACAACAACAGTAAGCAATATGACAATGAAGTGCGAGAGTATCTCTTTCTCTTTTTCTCTTCTCTTCTCTTCTCTTCAGCTCAAATATCTTCTTTTTCTTGAGATCTTTCTCTTTTGCTTCTCAGAATGAATATTTATAAGTTTTTCTTCACTATGTTATCCTTTTAAGCTATCTTCTTGGTTTTCTTCTTAAGATATCTTCTATTTATAAGTTTAATGAATATTTGTCCGTTAGATTAAGCTTATAGCCTTGATACTCGTTCTTTCTCTTTCTTCTTTGCACAACAGCCGTTGGGAAAGTCAACTTGTCAGAGGAAGCATATTTTTTCAGTCCTTTGCTTGAAGTAGGTTGTACTCCAAGTCTTCCAAGCAGTACCCAATCTACGGGAACAATACCAATAAATTATTCATCTCTTCCTCCACTAAAAATAATATTAATAATAACAAGCCACCACAGATTTGGTTTAAAAGAACACTGAATTATATGTTCCTGTATATAATCAAAGTATATAATATACGAAACAATGGAATAGAATAAACAGTAAAGTTCAGGATATAACGTTATATTATCTGATTGCTTTCAGGACTCTCGGGTGTGAGTGTGGAAGTAGAAAAGAAAAGACCTTAATTCCAATATAGTAGTATTGGCATTTCTCATCTTTACTCAGCGTCACTTGAATGAATCCTACTCCAGAGGATTACAAGTATAGCCTAATTGAATATTTATAAAAAGTTGCACCTGCAAATAGTTATCACAGTACTTAGTAGCTGCCAAAACTTGTAACCACAGAAGATCATGGCATAAATGAAGCTTCGATTAAAACAGTTGCTTTGTCAGTTCAAGAAAAAGGGGAAAGAGTAGAATTAGATGCAATGCAATGTTTAAAATTGTCAACATGCATATTCTACCTAAGAACTGACTTCATACTTCAAAAGTTATTTTAACTGTAAAAAGTATATAGCACGGCAAACCAGTGCCCTCGTCTTATTATGAGTAGAGGGTTACAGTTAAACATCATAGGAAAACAACAAAGTTTTGTCAAAACAGAAAAACCTTTGTTACCACGAAGGTGAACTGTAAATTGATACAACACACTAGAAAGCATTCTCAGTTCAGACATAAATACATATATACGTGCATGCATATATAAATGAATCGTTGGAGAGGCCGCAAACAAAGATCAAAGAAATATTTTACAGGTAAAATTATACGAGAAACCACTTTAAACTAAGCTTCATACTCTTTTTTATACAAGTAATCAAATCTCTTTAATACGTAATCAAATCAATAAACAATAATATACACAAAATTCTTGACAAAATTATAAACAATTAAACATGTATAGTCCCCACTGGCCATTTAAAACATGCCCTGAGTATCACCAGGACTCCAACACCAATGAAATCCCTCAATTTCAACTATTTCAAGCACATTTCAGAATTTCACATTCCTGGTTATCTCACTAAACCCTAAACAATTTTTATGATAAAATAAAAATCAGAAAAAATAATTGATATTATATTCCCTAACCAAACACATTTTAAACTTTGACCAACTCTAACACTTACGTGGTCAGTACTTATCCATACAGTAGTTGAGGTTTGAGGAATTGATGATCAAGAATGCTGAAACGCACACATTAAGTAGTGTGTTGAGTGCGCTAATGATCTTTTTCTTAGACGTCATTACAACAGGTGCATCCAAGAATCTTTGGTTGAAAATGAAGCCAGCTCGGCTACACAATGATGACGATGCACCAACAAAGAAGTAATGTTCATAAAAGAAAGAAACGAAGACTGTCAGTCAGCACCGACAATGACACAACCACTGCATTTCCCTATCCATGGTCAGTATTGTGGCTTTCATTTCTTCAATATTATCATGTGATTGATCCCCTGCAAGAAACAGATGAACCTTATCTTTCATTGTAATCCAACTACAACCTGGATTTTTTTTTATTCCTTTAAAGTTTTTGGTCTTTCTTACTAAATCACTGTCAATCTTTTCCCCAGAAGCAGAATACATGTTAGATAATACCACATAAGGAGTTGCATTTTTAGGCTCCAGCTCAGTAATGTGTTGAGCTGCAAGCTTAGCAAGGTCGAGACGGAGGTAAGTATTGCTTGCACCAAGAATAGCCCCCCAAACCCCAGAATGGGGCTTAAATGGCATTGAACGGATTAGATCAACAGCTTCATCAAGCAAACCTGCACGGCCAAGGAGATCGACAATGCAAGCATAATGATCAGCTTCTGGATCAATTCCATAACGTGATTTCATGGAGTTAAATAAGTTCCATCCCTCTTCAACTAATCCTGCATGAGTACAGGCTGAAAGAACAGCAAGGAAAGTAACATGGTTGGCTTCATGACCTTCACTCTGCATTTTTCTATAGATACCGAGAGCCTCTTTGCCAAAACCATTTTGTCCAAACCCATTGATGATTGAGTTATAAGAGATGACATTTGGTTCAATGACATCTAAGAAAATCCTGTGGGCATCAATCACATTCCCACACTTGGAGTAAAATGATATAAGAGAGTTTTGTACAGACAAATGATACTCTAGGTTCATTTTCAGAATACAGGTATGAATCTGTAGCCCTTCATTTAACGCCACCAAAGCAGCTGAAGCTGCGAGGACACTACTAATAGTTAAAGGATTTGGCCTGCATTCCCAAATCATCCGAGCATACCAATGCAAAGCTTCCTCATACTCCTTATTATTTACAAACCCAGATATAATAGTCGTCCAAACAAAATCATCCTTCACTGGCAACATATTAAAAAGCTGTATGGCATTTCCAATTCTTCCACTTTTAGTAAACCCTGTGATCATGGTTGTCCAAGAGATCAAGTTTTTCTCTGGCATACTCTCGAAAACCCTATACGCAGCTTCCACTTCATTGTTATGAACGTATCCAGAAATTAAAGAATTCCAAGTAATTATATCTTTGTCGCTCAATATACAAAATACTTTGTCTGCCATGTCTGTGCAACCAAACATGCAATACATAGTAATCATGGAGTTACTCAAAACACTTTCCAACTCAAATCCCAAGCGTGAAACCAACCCATGTATCTGCATGCCCTCTGGCATTCTACAATAATTCCCGCACGCTTTAAACATGATAGTCACTGTGGTGGAATTAACATCAACCAGACCTTCCCTCCTCATATCCGTAAACAAGGAAAAACCCTCTTGAAAGAAACCTTTCCCCATGTACCCATCTATCATTGCACTCCAAGAAACCACGTTCCTTTCAGGCATCCTGTCAAACAGCTCCCTGGCAGCTGCAACCCTCCCATCCCTGCACAACCCATCAACCATGGCACTCCAAGAAACCACATCCCTCTCAACCATGTTCTCAAAAACCTGCAACGCCTCATTCACTTCACCTGCCTTCAAATATCCATTTATCAACGCATTTGAGCAAGCAGGGTCCCGGAACTCATGTGGAGCCTGAAGGTACAGTTCCTCAGCCATGTGGAACTTCCCTGCCTTCACAAAACCCGTGATCATGGCAGCATATGAGACCAAGTTGCGTTCAGACAACACTAAAAACAGCTCATAAGCTTTGGCCACGTTGCAACCATTGCGAATATAAGCCGATATCATTGCGTTATATGAGACCGTAGATCGTTGAGGCGTTTGATCGAACGCTTTGCGGGCGTTTTCTATTTGGCCATTTTGGGCGTAGACAGTGAGCATGGCAGTCCAAGAAGCAGTGTTCTTCACGGGCATCATGTGGAATACCAATTCTGCCTCATTAACGTTGCCATTTCTTCCATTCTCTGCTATCTGTTTGTTGCACTGAATCAAAAGTTTGCTGTCTCTAACAACTCTATTTATGGAGTCACTAGGTTTCGGATTATGCTTGAATTGAAATTGCTTCAACTTAGTAATTCGTTGCTGTAAACTTCTGAAGTTCTGCTTCATATTCTACAGCAAATTCGGGGAAGATAGATAATTAAGAGAAAGTTGAAACATGAAGGGTAAACATACTCCTTGCAGTCACAAATTAACAAAAATAGTTAATTCAATTAAATTTTAAGAACACTGTATGTATACAAAATATAAATAAATCATAATATTTAATAGAAATAAAATAACGTTAGAAGATCTAAAATGTGTCTTAAAATTAAAACCCACGGGAGTAAGAAGATCCAAAAGAATAATAAGTTTGTTTTTTTTTATTAACAAAAATTAAAATTAACAGAGAGTAGTTTTAATCTTTTTACTTAAACACAAAGTTCATATCTTCTAAAAGTTCCTAAAACAAACTCTAAGGTATATAACATTAATCAAAACCTGCAACAAATTGCACAATAGCCTTCTAAAAAAAACTAAGTTCATTGTATGAACATTTTCTAATGAAAAGAAAAAATATACAGATATGTACCAAAGAGCTAAACATAATATAATAAAACATAACATCCTCTTAAAAGATACTATCACCACAAAATATCTCTTTATATTCGTTTTTGTGTTTCAACTATTAGATACTTCTTATGATGTAAAGACATATTTTTGGAGCATCACATACCATCTTCATTGCATGAGTATAGCAACATTGTGTTTTCCATTATTCTCGTTAATTGTGAACCTTCAGTTTGGCTAATAATGATAACATACATTTCCTACAAAGGAGATGTATTTTGCCTTCTATCTAGTTAGTCACTTCCTGACCTTTTTACTGCCTTTTCCACATTTTGTAGCTTCTAAGATTACCTCCTGTTCAGTCCCAAGTAAATAAAAGATAGTGTCATGATCTTACAATTCATCGTTTCTACATATATTGCTAACATATTTTCTTCTACTCCCACTCTTCCTATCTTAGTTTTTGAGAAATTCATCTTTAGTCTAGTCTCAAGCTTAAAACACCTCAAAATGCTCTCAATAACCATAATATTGTGTTTTTCCTGACATATACATAAAGTGTCGTCCGCAAATTATAACATATTCACTATTGCCTTCCTTTTCCCTACCTTAACTCCTTATGATAATTGTTTATTTGTCATCCTCACCATTCCACCAAATTAGGAACAAGAAAGGAGATAAAGAGTCTCCTTCCTAAGACCTTTTACTAGAATAAATTCTTTTGTTGGACTACCAATTACAAGAATTGAGATTATGGCATACTCCAAACACTCTTTTATCCCATTCATCCATTTGTTACTAAAACCCATTATTTCCATCATGTAGTCAACCTTAACAATCAAAAGAATGCTCAATTGTATCTTGTAATATTAGTCGTATAGGAAAACTTAATTGATCAAGAACTGAGTGTGTTTTGCGCTATCAAGATATATAATTTTAAGAAAACTAAAAATAAAAAGCAACTAAACTCTAAAGCAGTATCATTTCTTGCATCCAACTAGGGTTGAGGAAATGAGGAAAAATCATAATGTTCATATATATATATATATATATATATATATATATATAGGTTTGGTAAATGGAGAAAAAGTAAACTAAAGATAAAATTAAAAGGTTTACAAATTAATTACAAAGTAATCCATCTTATATCTTCTGTTTTCTTACATAGTACTTTATTAACTAATTTGAGAAAAGTACATCACTTGGCCCTTGTGCCAAATAATCAGTGTCTCTATATTGTTGCTGCAAGAAAAGTCTATAGCACAGCTGAAAGTCTTCAATATAACTTGCTTCTTCATATTCCATTGGTGCATGCTCCATCATCTCATCTCCACAAGGCATCCATGAATTCATCTCATCAAAGGGCAAGGAAGAGATGATGTTCATCTCAGTCCAATGATCAGCCTTGCTGTCTGACGTGGAGCAATCTTGATCATCTATTTGAGCTATTTCGGTGTCACTGATCTCTGCCTCCAATGACTGAATCATGCTCACAAGTCTATCATCACCATGATAATACTCTTCTTCCTGTGTTTCTTCCATCAGTGCCATGAGAAGAACATTGTTGGCCTCTGAGAACTCCACGCCCAACTCAAACACACACTCTGAGGAAGACATGTTTGTGAAAAAAAAGGAGTTTTTGAGTAACCCTTTTGTCTTTGGTTTATGAAAATGGTTAAAGTGAGAGCAATTAAGGTTGTTGCAAATGCAAGATGAGTTTGAAAGGTTAAAAAGGGACCTTTATATAAACAAATAATAGCCCTTGCTTGTTGCCACTCTATATATGAAAGATAAATTATGCAGTGAGAAGATAAGATTCATATAATTGTGGAAAAAATTAATACTTTTGTCCCATTTGTGTCTACTTGTCGAGCAACAAATCAAGCCATTCCAGCTCATGAGCAATATCTGATATCTGACAACCTAATTAATGGTTGCATCAAAATCAGAAACTAGACATAATATGTGTGTGTATTTGTACTTTGTGACCAATAATTAAGTAACATGCACGAGATATTAAAAAAACAATAAATGCATATGAACAGTGTTTTGAACAGACAAAGATATATACGATTGATACTGAAAGGCAAAACATGATAGAAATCAAGGAGGAATTGATTTTGATTTGTCAATGGAGTGTATGAGGCTGATGTATAAGTTACAGCAGACTAAAAATCAAAGAAAAAAAAACAAAGCATCATAGTTACTGCAGATTTCATATTTATTAACGTACATATAAGTACCTGAACCTAATAAATTAGACTCGTGTGTATAATATTTAATGCAGAATTATGATGGAAAACTTTATAGTTAATCATGCAATTAAATCCTTATGGCTATGAAAATCATCATAACCTTTATATGTTTCTCATCGAAAGCAAGTTTTGTTAGATTTATGAATCAGATCAATAAATAATGAACAATAATTTTTTATTAAAGAAACCGTGCCTAAATTCTTATAAGACAGAAAACGGAAATTTATCTGAAAGATTAATCATTAGGAACAATTATATAAAGGGTTAGTCTTATTCAATAAATCTCTTTTAAGTTATTCAACTAGCAATTTCTCCTTTGTTGCAAGTTTCATTGACAATTAATAGTCATTAACCATAAAAAAATTCTCATTGTTTGATTTTGTTCCATTTATAAGAAACTAAACTATGAAACAAAAAACTTTTACAAAAGTAATGTTATAACTTTTATAATATTCAATTAGTATATAACAATTATGATTAGCATGTTTTCATTAGCAAACCAATTATTAAATAGGAGTAAAAGACAAATTCAATATATATATTCTAAGGTTAGAAATCACGCTTAAATTAATTGTTTGCATGAAAGTTATATGGTAATAATTTTTTATTTTTGTTATCTTAATGTAATAAACAAAATAATTCTTTTGAATGTGAGTATTATGTCATATATTAGATCAAAAGTATCGTTAGACATGATTCATATATAATTAAAAAGAGGTATGTAAACACTTATAACTAGTGTGTAAATTATATAATCTGAAGAACTCTGTTTATGTTAACATTGTATCATTGTTTTAGATATTAATTTGGTGATTCCTCACCAATATCAAAACACATGATTGAAATAAGAAAAGAATAGACAAGCTATCTCTTAAACATTTAATAAAATTAGATTTTTACTAGTTTTTTCTTTTAAGTTAATTATCTTTTTTATTCCTTATATATTCATTTTTTATTTTATAAAATATATTATAAATGCTATATTTGAAATATATATCTTGTTACCGATATTTTCGAATTTTTAAGTTTTGGTTTTATATCAAAATCAATTCAATTTAAAAAAAAACTATAAAATTTATGTTTATTATAACATTAATAAACATAAATTTACGTTTATTGGTATCAACTGATGTAAATTAATGTTTGTTCATGTGATAACATACCTAAATTTCGATACAGGTAAACAAAAACTTTTGTCGATTGTTTGTATATCAAACATAAATTTATGTATATTATAGATTAAATATAAATTTATATATGTTGTTTTCTTTCAACATAATACCAGACATAGTCTTTTGTGTGAGTAACAATATAGTTATAGGAATAGAAAAATTGCAACAAATTCAGATAAGTTAGATTATAAAGAAATTTAAAGGATTTGACTTTGATAATACACTTTAAGGTAACAATAACCCACGGAAGTTCATTCATAAAAGAATTCATAGTAACAAAATGTGCATAAAAGCCCTATGGACAAGGTTTAGTTTGAGTTAAAAAAATAAATAAGTTGTTTAAAATTGAGAGCTTAAAAACGTTTGTTTTAAAGAATTTAGAAATCAAGATTTATGGTTTTTGTTTTTTCTCAATTTATTTTTTCGTTTTAATATGTTGTTCTTTTTTTTTCCTTATCATTTTCTTCTTCTAATACGTTTATTATATTGTTGTCAAAGGTAAATTTGATATTTTTTTTTTGTTTTGTTTTGTTTTGTAAAGTTTACTATTTTGTTTTGTAAAATTCAAAGTATATTGCGTATTGTTCTTTGTTTTAAAAGCAATTTGATGATTCGTTCTAACATTGATTTATTTCAATTTAATTCTATTTTCCCACGAAGGAAACACAAATTATTAATTTAATAAACTAAAATTATAAAAGCTAACAAGTCACTAGGAATTGATACGGTGAAGTTTATGTGATTCGCAGAATTCTTATTAATTCATATTATAAAAAAAAACAATATCTACTACTCAGGAATTAAATATCACTACTATCTATCTATCTCTCTCTCTCTATATTTCTTATATGCCAGTATGATCGAGTAACGGAGAGAAATTCATTCTAATTATTTTTCAGCTAGGTAATTACATGAAATTAAAGGAAGAAAAAGAACAAAAGATAAAAATAAAAAGTTTGGCATTAACATGTACTTAAAAGACACCTCCAAAAATTAATTATAAAGTAGCTAGAAAACCATGTTAATCATCTTCTCTTTCCAAGTATGATCTGCTATATGTTAATTAATTTGAGAAAAGTACATCACTTGGCCCTTGTTCAAAATAATTAGTTTCTCTATATTGTTGCTGCAAGAAAAGTCCATAGCACAGCTGAAAATCTTCAATATAACTTGCTTCTTCATATTCCATTGGTGCATGCTCCATCATCTCATCTCCACAAGGCATCCATGAATTCATCTCATCAAAGGGTAAGGAAGAGATGATGTTCATCTCAGCCCAATGATCAGCCTCACTGTCTGACGTGGAGCAATCTTGATCATCCATTTGAGCTATTTCGGTGTCACCGATCTCAGCCTCCAATGACTGAATCATACTCACAAGTCTATCATCACCATGATAATACTCTTCCTCCTGTGTTTCTTCCATCAGTGACATGAGAAGAACATTGTTGGCCTCTGAGAACTCCACGCCCAACTCAAACACACACTCTGAGGAAGACATGTTTGTGAAAAAAAGGAGTTTTTGAGTAACCCTTTTTTGTTTGGTTTATGAAAATGGTTAAAGTGAGAGCAATTAAGGTTGTTGGAGATGCAAGATGAGTTTGAAAGGTGAAGAAGGAACCTTTATATAGGCAAAAATAATATATGGTCACTAATTAATATATACATTAAAGGTGGAGTTGCTTTTTTGTTTTTCTTGTTGGTACTCTAGGTCAATAGATAAGATTCATAGAACTGTGGCTAAGGAAATATCTGTATAATTGTGATGAAAAAACTATTAATTGTTTGACCCACATTGATGTCTAGATGTGGAGCAACAGGGCATTGGGGTGGTCAATATATGGTATTAGGGTATAGCCATAATGCACCCACTAAAGGTTGCAACAGTGGGGCATCAGAAACCAGACAATATGCCCACCGAATGACCAATAATTAAGTAATGCAATATTTTTTTGAAAGGAATTTGTAGGAACCACCCATGATTAATACTTTTGTAGGAGTGTCGGCTATGGGTTGGAAACCTCAATGTGACGATGTTAGAGAAGGATGTGAAATGATTTGATTCTTGATTATAGGAAATTTCAATGTCAAAATTGTTGCATGTTGAAGAATGAAATTATCTTTTCTTCTGTAGACACCCTATAAAAGAGACCTCTATTATTATACTTGTAATGGAAATATAATAGAAAACGATAAAGGGGTGTATGGAATGAATACCCCACCCAACCATTGAGTTTCCTCGACCACAAACACTAGCTAGAATGTTGAGAGAGAATTATCAGAATTATAGTGGACCAGCACTAGCTACAAATCAAACTCAATATGTTCTACTGAGTCATGTCTTGTACGGCATCAAAGCTTACTATACCTGTCTGTATCTGTCATAAACTGTTATCTTTTCAAGTATATTTCATAACAAATACAACATATTATGACGGGATTTTTCTAGAGGGCTTCTTAAAGTGAGATAATTTGGGTGCAAGCTACAATTGTCAGAATTTTCGATCCAAAATTTTAAACAATAAATTTATCTACGTGGTGGTTGTTATAATTATATTATGTGTTATTTTTATTTATTATTTTAAGATAATAAGTTTATGAGTTTTTTTTATATAATTTACCGAATGATTAACAATTTACGAAACCGATCGAATGAGAGTGTTAGAGATACTCGATAGACCAAGTAGTCCACAAGTCGCAAGTCAAGAATAAGTAGTCCGTCAATCAAGTGATCAAGGAGGAAGGGAAGTCGAGCAGACATTCCGTAGCACCAACCACTCTTAAATATCACGTCAAATCAAGATTACGGATAAACATTGTTTAATGATTTTGGACTATGATTAAGGTTTTACTAATCTCAGATCAATCAAAGGTAAGAAGGTGGTGGATTCATTTATTGTGAATTTAAGATTTTACTCTGATATCATATTAGACTAATTATTGACTTGAGCATGAGAGTGCCTTTAACAGATATTCCGGACGGTTTAGAACGTGAACAAGGAAGGATTTGGGACTGAGATATATAGGTTACTTAAGTTAATTTGGAATAAAGTGTGAAGACGTGTTTTGTAGAGATTCTCGACCCTATATCCAAAACATATAGTATTTAGTTTTATTATTTTTAATCAATATGATAATTTTTTATATATAATATAAGGATAATTTTGATGTATGAGTTTTTGAATAGGATGCGGCAGTGGAATATGATATGTCAAGTGGGTGGTGGGAAAATAATTGTTGTGTGGTGCTTAAAATCTCTTTGGAAAGAAAAAGCTTGATTGAAGATGCGTCCAATACATGAACCACCGGCATGCACAGAAGGGACGTACGTTGAAGTAGTTCTTAGAGGGATATGCACACGAGGCACCCACGTGGGTGTTCGTTTGGTGTGAAACCAAAACTTGCACGACTAGTCCCATCTCCACGCAAGTTTACATTTATGATTACTTACCCATATATGTCTTCTTGTTTTAGGGAGAAAGTCTTTAATTCATGTGTTAGGTATTGCGTTTATTTCTATCATATGAAAATGAAATACTCAAAGATTTAGGTGTCTCTGTGCATGCTGGCCTGTAGCTTCGACAACTATGGATCATGTGGCCAACACGTTGTGGTTTAATGCTTGGGATTTGCAACAATTTTATAATTTGTGTTCTTAATGAATCCCCAACAGATTGGTTAATTTGTGTTCAACCTATGGCTTTCTTTTGTGAGCCCCAATAATGACGAAGGATGTTAAAAACAACATGGTGTTTCTAAATAGAAAGATTCAGGCAACAACCTAATAATGTTATTTCTTTGAAGAATTCTTAACCTTTTTCATCACTCATTTTGTTGCAAATAAGATTGATGTGGTGGATGATGGATTATCATTGAATATTTTTGGACATCTATTTATACTAGTATTTGGTCATCAAATATGTTTCTCTAATAAGACCCAAACTTTGGACATTAATTTAATCAATTCATAGTAACCAAATTCAAGTTGCAGTTGTTTCAATGTTGATTTTTTATTGATAGGAAACCCAATATCAAACAAAAACGAATATCAAGCCTATATAAAAATGACTTATTTTAACAATATATATAAATTGAAATCAAGATCATCAACACTTACCTATGGTATTGTCCTATCAAGTAGTATTGATAAGGTCACGTATCACATTATAAACCTAACACGTGGCAACACAAATTTTTATTAAAAAAATCACATATTAACACGTGTCACATCATTAATTGAGTTAGCATTTTTTTTAAATGATCTAATTGAGATATTTTTTTCAAAAATTGGAATACAATTAAAACAAAAATGAAAGTGGGACTAACTTCAAACTTTTCGGCGAAAACAGGGATTAGACGAGTAATTAAGCCATGTATAATATTATTTGATGAAATAGATAAATATTTTTATTAGTACTATAAAATAATGAACCAAGCCAATCCACTTTGATTGTACTGTAACAAATATATAAAATAAATAAAAAAACTAAATATTTTAAGTGAATCAACCCACAAACTTATTAACCCATGATGAGTCAATTCATCAAAATGTCAACTATTAAGTTGACTTATTTTTAGCTTAATCTATAGTGAACTAGTGAATTGGGTTCACTCATTCTAATATCCTTGTATAGCCCTATCTAAATTTTCAATCACAATTTCTAAATTTGCAATCACAATTTTAAAAATTGTGATCATCTTGATACAAAATATAGCTATTGTAACAACAAATTATTTTACCTGTTAACCAATGATAAAAAAAAATAAAATCTTTATTTTAATAATTTATTTACATTTTTAGTCAATATATATCTGGAGTAATTTTAATTTTGGTATTCAATTTTTTTTAAAAGTCCTTAAAAATTGAAAAAAAAAATATCATTCCAAATTAAGGGAACTAAAATGAGGTTTACATACTTCACTTAACATTTAGGATAAATATTTAGAATTTAAAATTATTTTTAATCCTCGAAATATATGTTTAAAGATTGAAACTTTTTTTTTCAAAAATTTAGGATCAAAACTAAAAGGTTTAATTAGTCGGATGGTTTCTATTTTAGTGGACGTATCCTAAATTTTAAAAAAACTATCGCAATTGACTTTCTAAATAATGTTTATACTTTACATATACTAAACATAAGGGCTCCTGGGATTTTCCTCTGAAATAGGAGTTCTAAGAAGTGGTAAAAAAAATTACAAAAAAGAAAATACTAATAAATAGTTAATATACTATTCACTATAACACCATTCATTTGTGATAGCTTTTGTTCATAGTTCAAACTTCAGTTCTAGTTATATAAAATGTCAAAAGTGGACTACATTTGCTATAGTTTTTTACTTTTCAAACTTGTAAAGTTGTAAAAATAAATATTAATGTCGAAAATTATCATTTTCCAATGTTAATTAACGTCGAAAAATGTAATTTCCAACGTCAATCAACGTTGTTTTTTTTCACGTTAATTAACGTCTCCTGATATGATATTGATATCTTTTTGGACGTTAAAGACAAAAAAACACCAAAGTCAAAGTTCTTTTTTGCACTAGTGAAAGTTCATCAAATCTTATATTTTTGTTTTGATTATGTTCTTAACACCAAAGTATAAAACATGATTATAAGTATTAAATCTGGGTAGATACAAGTGCTTCTTGTGGCCAGATAAACACACAACATTGTGTATGAATATTTCATCCAATAAATCTTTGCTTGGACGACCGATAAGTATACATAGTCTAAAGCGTTTATAGTAAATGTCAAACATTTATAAATGTTAGTTTTATGCTTGTAGACAATGTTTGTCTCTTCATTTCTTAGAAAAAGATCACGTAATGAATTGTCTACATAAAAAATATTCTGAGGAACGTGTTTATATTGCTCACACAAACAACTTTTTAGAAAGTGTAAAAGGACAATTTTGCAAAGACAATCAGTCTTGTTAGATCATGTGTTGTACTACACTGTGAGAAAAAGTTATTTGACCTAGATTTCATAAGTCATGTCATGTATAAGAGAATTGCATGCGTAAAGATTATATAATGATTTTATGTTGCATGAAGGGAATTTAATGAATCCCTAAGCATGAACATGGGGAGATGGAAGTCGAAGAAAAAGAACATTGCAAGACCTTTGATAAGAAAAACAACTACCTTGATTCGAGGACAAGGCAACCTCCTTGAAATTATAGAGATAAGGGGAGAGAAATAAATTTTTTCAACTACTATTCTCATTCATTCTGCTAAAATAAATACATGTATTGGTTATCAATCATTGGCTGACCGCATTTGGAGGAAATAGAAACTAACAAAGGAATATTCCCCTAACAGAACCTATGATCAAGTGACACCTCACAAAGATATCTTTATAATATGATTCTGTCAAACGTCTTCCTCAAAGCTGATAATCGAAAAGATTTTCTTACTCTCTCTTTTAGTCAGAATGGTGCTACTGGGCCTTATATCAGTATCGGCCCTATTGCTAAGTTGCAAGGCTGGACTGCTTTTGCTAACATTACCTACGTCAGGGAGAGTCACCTTGTTCTCAAGGTGAAAATACCTCCCAGCTTGCATCCTCGGGAGCAAGACCCATCCATTGTACGAGGACCATCTTAGTAAGGGGATCAGTGGTAGTATCTAATTTCGAATCAAGCATCGCAAGTGGTTCAATGACTGAATTGTTGTTGTGTGCCATCAAAGGGAGAGGACTCGGTGGTGTGGTGAATGGGCCAATGTGCAACTTCAACAAGGAGCAATGAAAAACAGGGTGAATTTTGGAATTTGCAGGAAGGTCCAACCGATAAGCAACAGGACCAACATGTTTGGTAATACGGAATGGTCCGTAAAAATGTTTTGCCAATTTATGATGAGGAGATCCTCGAAGTGAACCTTGGCGGTAAGGACGTAAGCGGACATAAACCCAATCTCCAACTGAAAATTCAAGAAGGCGTCTTTCACTATCTGCATATAATTTCATCTGTTATTGAGTCTTTTTAAGCTTTCTAGTTAGAGCGTCCAACACATCTTGGCGAGTAGTGAGTAGAGAATCCACGGCCTCCACCGAAGAAGAGCTGGTGAGGTAATGAGGAATGGATGGAGGTGGTTTGCCCTAAGTGACTTGATAAGGAGAAAGACCAGTGGAAGAATGAACAGTAGTGTTATAAGACCATTCAGCAAGAGTTAGGAATTTACCCCAGTGAGTTGGATGATCATGGAAAAATGCTCGTAGGTACTACTTCAGGGCCCTGCTTAAGACTTCTGTCTGCCCGTCAGTTTCAGGGTGATAAGAGGTGCTCATGCGGAGTTTAGTGCCACAAAAACGGAAGAGCTCACGCTAGAATTTACTGATGAAAATCGGATCCCGATCTGAGACTAGGCTGCGAGGAAATTCGTGGTATTTGCAAACCATATCTAAGAAGAGTTGAGCTACCTTGAATGATGTAAAATAGGAAGGAAGCATGCTTGACCGTGATAGCATTGAGGGCTCGATAATCTACGCAAAAACGCCAACTTCTGTCCTTCTTTTTTACTAAAAGGACTGGTGAGGAGAAAGGGCTACGATTGGGTTGAATGAGACCAAATTGGAGCATGAATTCAACTTGGGTTTCAATTTCAACTTTCTGATAATTGGGGTAACAGTAAGGACGGACGTTCACTAGGGTGGAATTGGGAAGCAAGTGAATGGCATGATCAATGAGGAGTTGTGGGGGAAGGGAAGTGGGTGTATGGAAAAGGGAGGAAACTTTGAGGAGAAGAGAGTGAATTTGTGGGCAGGTGTGTGAAGGAGGGGAAGAGGGTGATGCGGTAATATGCGTTGAGGACGACAAGACCTGTAAGTGGAAAAAAGCAACCCCAACATTTGTTTGTAAAAGGCGTTTCAATTGTTGGACCGTAATGTCAATGGGCTTGGTGGGGGCGTCAGCTTTGAGATCAACAGATTTGCCATCTTTAATAAATTGCATAGTTAGCTTTGCATAATCAGTCATCACTGGGCCCAATGTTTGGAGCCATTGTATCCCGAGGACCACATCAGCTCCACTGATGGGTAATACATGAAGGTCTGTAATAAAAGTTTGGCCCTGTATCAACAAGTGCACATTGCGGCAGAGCTTATAGCATTCAATTTCAGACCCATTTCCAATCATGACGCGTAAAGTAGTAATGGGTTCAGTTGCCAGAGCAAGGAAGCGAACAACTTGATCTCAAAGAGCGTTGAAACTGATTTGGTCTTCGAAGGAAGAATTATTATCCTCTTCTGACAACGAAGGGGCCAAATCAGAAGGAGAAAGTTCCAGACGAGCATCATCATCAGCTTCCTCAGCCACAAGGAGGAAGAAGCGAGCTTTGCACTTATGCCTAGGACTAAACTTCTCATCGCAATTGTAACAGAGACCCTTTTCTCTACGAGCTAGCATCTCCTCATGGGTTAATTTCTTGTAGTTTGTACGATTGGGTGTGGGTAACAATGGAGGGTGGGGGTGGTTTTGTGTTGATTGAGTGGTAGCTTGAGATGAGGAGTGGCAGAGAGATATTGGGAAAGGAGGTTTCCCGCTAGAACGACGTTGATCGGCGAGTTTTTCTTCCTGCAACTTTGCTAAAGTTGCCGCTTGGTTAAATGAAATGGGTTGCAACGCTTGCACCTCGCGACGGATGCGGGTGTCAGGCCAGAAATAAAGCAGCTTAAGAGGAAGGATGGAGCCTAACCGAAAATACGATTGGCTAAACGCTCAAACTCAGTCAGATAGTCATTGACAGTACTTGATTGTGTGAGTTTGAAAAGGGCGCCTCGAGGGTCATCGTAGTACGTTGGGGCAAAGCGCGTTTCTAACGCTTGTAACAGATCTAGCCAGGATGTAACCATATCGTTGCGGTGCATCCACTAGTACCAACAAAGGGCGGAACCGTCCATGTAAAAGGACGCAATCTGGGTGTGGTCAGCATCTGAAGTATCGTGGTAGTCGAAGAACTGAGAGATTTTGAAAATCCACCCTGAAACATTTGTACCATCGAAACGTGGAACGTCGAGCTTTACGGGAGGGGTATGTGGGTGAA
The DNA here is from genome assembly GCF_029865625.1 of Vigna umbellata. Lineage (NCBI taxonomy): Eukaryota > Viridiplantae > Streptophyta > Magnoliopsida > Fabales > Fabaceae > Vigna > Vigna umbellata. The sequence goes on along the minus strand of NC_142167.1, from coordinate 3,215,636 downwards.
AAGGTCGAGGGGAGGTACGACCTGGGGAATTACTGGAAGAAGATTATAGGTTTGACATTTGGGATATTAGGTGGTCAAGTTGGGTTTTAAGGGCATCGTGGTTGGCCATAAGAACTGACTGGTTTGTGGTAAGTTTAAGAATGGCTTCCTCCATTTTATCAGAGGAGGTCTTAGAACGAGTGGTCATTTCAGACATTGGAAGGGTCAATGAAAGCACCAAATTGATAAGGAAAACAACTACCTTGATTCGAGGACAAGGCAACCTCCTTGAAATTATAGAGATAAGGGGAGAGAAATAAATTTTTCCAGCTACTATTCTCATTCATTATGCTGAAATAAATACATGTATTGGTTGCCAATTATTGTCTGACCGCATTTGGAGGAAATAGAAACTAACAAAGGAATATTCCTCTAACAAAACCTATGATCAAGTGACACCTCACAGAGATATCTTTATAATATGATTCTGTCAAACGCCTTCCTCAAAGCTGATACACTAGTAAAAAAAGAGCGTTTAACTTCGCACAATAGGCTTCGGGTTAAGTAAAACCGAAGCATAGCTTATTACCTTGGTCCATAGCAGAACCGCAATATATAGCTCTTATTACCTCGGTTAAAGGTCTAACCGAATCATATAGTTTATCAAAATCACCTTTTTCCCTGTCACTTGACCTGCTCTGTGATGTCTGTCACGAGTCCTATGACATCGGTTGCTCCAGAACCGGTGTGGAAATGCTTTTATGCTTCGGGTGGAAGAGAACCGAGGCCTATAAGGTGATTTCAGAGTTTATTTTTATTTTTTTATACCCGTATAGGCTTCGGGTGGAAGAGAACCGAGGCCTATATTCAAAATTTTTCATTTCTCCTCTTCAATGCGCGCTCTCTTTCTTCTGCCCTCCATTTTCTTCTGCTTCATTCGTCGCTCCCTTTCATCTTCGTCTCCCTCACTATTGTCGCTGCCTCCATTGCTCTTTGGTGCTTCGCTTGACGAGTCCACGCTACTGCCTCCATTGCACTGGCCTGCCTGTTGCACCGTCCCTGAACCACCGTCGCTACACTGCCCTCCACGCTCCACACCAACTGAATGTGTGGTCAAGACAGTGTTTCGCTGCCATCGAACCACTGCCTCACCGTCGCGCCTCCCCGCTGCTGCTCCCTTACCGCCACGACCTCCCCGTTGCTGCCTTGTCGTCGCCTGGTCAAGACCGTGTTGCCGTCGTTCATCGAGCTCCAGATCCGCTCCAGATCCGCTCCAGATCCGCTCCAGATCCGCTCCAGATCCACTCCAGATCTGCCTCCGCCGCTGCTGGCTCCGTCGCTCTCGATCCACCGGTTCAGATCGCCATCGCCAAGCTGCTCCAGATCGGCGAGCCGTCCGTCGTTGCTACCTCCGCCATTCTTCCCCTCTATATCTTCATCTTCATCCACCGCTCCAGATCCACCGCGAGCCGCCACCCTAGATCGACAATCCATCCACCACTCCAGATCCACCGCTGTCCATCTACTCTTGTTCGTCTGCCTCTTCATATTTTTTAGATTTTGGCATTGTTCTTGACGCCAGCCCAGTGAAGAAATTTTGTAGATTTTGGCATATGTTAGGTCTGTTTTGATCTTGGATTGGGATTGAGATTTTTCGGTTGTTTGAAAAACAATGACTTCCACCACTGAAACAATTTTTGGTTGCTGAGGTTGTTGAGAACTGAACAATTTCTGGTTGCTGAGAACTGAACAATTTCTGGTTGTTGAGGACTGAAACAATTTCTGGATGCTGGTTGCGTACTAAAACGGGTTGCATCTGAAAAAGAAAATAACGATACTGCCTCGGTTATTTAAGAACCGAGGCATATTCATATCTGATTTTATCTTAGTCCATGACCGAGGCATAAAATCTGGCCTTTTTACCTCGCCCACATATGCCTCAGTTGCAGAACCGATGCCAATAATGAAAAATAACCGGTGCCTTTTGTTCTTATTGTACTAGTGATAATTCAAAAGATATTGTGGTTTCTTACTCTCTTTTAGTCAGAATGGTGCTACTGAGCCTTATATCAGTATCGGCCCTATTGCTAAGTTGCAAGGTTGGACTGCTTTTGCTAACAACCTCACAATGGCTCTTAAAAGATTTACAGTAATATTTTTCTTCTCAATATTTATATACATACACATATACACACATTCACACATGTGTGTAAATGATTGTGTTATATATGAATGATTGTGTTTCAAATAATATTTTGTATTTATTTAGGAGTTTGCAATCCAAATAATACTCTGTATAACTAAAAGTCGCTAAGGTCTAAAAAAACACTCATTTGCAATGTTAATTTGTTAGTGGAGCTAGATTGAACTTATTAAAAACGGGACAAAGTATAAATTTTCAAATAGAATAGTATAAAATACCTGAATTTACCTCTATTCTTGTATTTTATATGAATTAACTAAAATTATTTAAAGAAGAAGAGTTTTCCTAACATAAGATTTTGATGGTGCATATATAACTTAAAGATTGTGTTTGACAATATTCATAAAACTGTATAATTGCTTTTACCAATCAACATTAGGCGAAAATTTTCGAAAATTTTAAATAAGAAAGAATAATTTTGTCTGTCAAACTTTCGTATTGAAATCCAAATACTGTGTTCATTCATTAATATTGGAGACTGTGTATATAGAAAAAATAAATAAAAATCATATTCGATCTCTATCATATGTAAAAACTCATCATATATAGTAGTGATATAGTTACGATATCGAAGGTAAAATTAATTCAAGTCCATCTGATTGTGAAAATCCCAATAAAAGAACAGATGTAAAGAAAATAGAAATTTAGATAAGAAAAAAAAAGGGATTACCTTTATAATTAATGTCATCTAGATTTTGTAGAGTTTAAAATTTAATCCATGTGTTATTAATGCTAAGTATTATAGATATAGACAGACTTGCCCAGAAGAGAATCTGAAGCTAAAGATGAAGAGACCCTTTTGATAAAGATAGATATTTAAATGCATGATTATTAAGACGTTCACTAAAATTTAAATTATGAACTACAATTTTGATAAAATTGAGGCATTCTCTACAATAGTATTCTTCATAATATTATAAATGTGACCGTGACAGATTTAATACATGTTAGACAAATTCAGTCCAATTATGCATAACATATAGAATAGTAAACATCAAGTGTACAATAACTTATCATCACTCTCCGTAAACTCAAAATCTACATACACAAATCTCATTGATTTCTTTCATAGCCTTTCATTTTCAATAATGTACATTTGTCGGTTCAAACGCTGTTCTTGCTTTAATTTTTTTTTTAATTTCTTGCGTTTGTTATTTAATTATTGGCCATTAAGTGGGCATATTTTGTCTAGTTTCTGATGCCCACTTTTGTTGCAACCATTAATTAGCTAGCCAGATGCTATATATTGCTGCTCGACAAATAGACACCAATGGGTCAAAGCATTAATTTTTTCCATCACAACTTATATCTCAGAATCATATCTTAGCACAATTATATGAATCTAAGCTTATCTTTCACTACATAGTTTATTAGTGATTTGGCCTACATGCACTATCAGCAAGCAAAACAAAAGCAACTCCACCTTTAATGTATATTAATTAGCGACCATATATTATTTTTGCCTATATAAAGGTTCCTTCTTCACCTTTCAAACTCATCTTGCATCTCCAACAACCTTAATTGCTCTCACTTTAACCATTTTCATAAACCAAACAAAAAAGGGTTACTCAAAAACTCCTTTTTTTCACAAACATGTCTTCCTCAGAGTGTGTGTTTGAGTTGGGCGTGGAGTTCTCAGAGGCCAACAATGTTCTTCTCATGTCACTGATGGAAGAAACACAGGAAGAAGAGTATTATCATGGTGATGATAGACTTGTGAGCATGATTCAGTCATTGGAGGCAGAGATCAGTGACACCGAAATAGCTCTAATGGATGATCAAGATTGCTCCACGTCAGACAGTGAGGCTGATCATTGGGCTGAGATGAACATCATCTCTTCCTTGCCCTTTGATGAGATGAATTCATGGATGCCTTGTGGAGATGAGATGATGGAGCATGCACCAATGGAATATGAAGAAGTAAGTTATATTGAAGATTTTCAGCTGTGCTATGGACTTTTCTTGCAGCAACAATATAGAGACACTGATTATTTGGCACAAGGGCCAAGTGATGTACTTTTCTCAAATTAGTTAATAAAGTATTATGTAAGGATTACTTTGTAATTAATTTGTAAACCTTTAAGTTTTATATTTAATTTACACTTTCTCAATTTACCAAACCTATCTGACCATTATGAATTTTCCTCATTTCCTTAATCGTACTTGGATACAAGAAATGGATACTGATTTAGTTACTTGCTTTTTATTTTTACTTCATAAATTATAATTTTGTTTTTCTCTATGGTAAAAAGAATTAAGTCGAATAATTTAATCTTTCAATCCTTGAAAGATCTTTTGAAAAAAACAATAAAAGGAGGATATATATTTGAAGAAGGAGATGAGATTCTGAACATAAACGAAACTATGGTTGATTGAGCATGGTTAGTAAGGTGGTAAATAGGAAGTAAGCCTTCTTGTTTGAAGAAGGAGTTGAATACAATACTCAATAGTGAAAAATGACTGTCAACAACTAAGAAAAATAATGGGTGTATTCACCCAGTTATAAAACCAATTAGTTTCTTTAAATTTATTTACTCTCGTCCCTCTTAACCTTTTTCCATTTATGTGTCTTAACTTTCCAACTGCAAATCTCACCACAAGTTTTTTTTTTTTTATTTCCAACGGATTTTTTTTACTGTAATTGTTGAAAATATAGTCTAAAATTAATGTAATTACGGGTTTGGTGACCTTAACTGCTTTATAACGGATTTTGAGAGTGTATGAAAATAGTACCATTTTATTTATTATTTAATTATAGTTCATGTTTGATAATTTAGTTTCTGGTTTTTTTGAAGTGAAAATAGAATAATTTATAATGTGTTTCAGTTTATGGATCATGGTTAAGTCTTCTTATACAAGTAGTTTTCAAAATTTTAAGCTTAGGTTCAAGTCTTAGTCTTTAGTCCTCTCAACCGTTCGGTTAGGTTGGGTATGTTGGGTGCTACCTATAAAAAATGCTCTAATGATAAAGTCAGTGTTTGCTCGAACACTTTGATAATAAATGCGTAGCAAAAAGTAACTAACTACTTGGATATCTAACCTGTATTTATAGATTCTGGGATGAGCTTCTCATTAGTGTTGGCCTAATTATTCTTATTACTAATTTTGTTTGCGATTTGACTGTCCGACAGACCGAATGTTTCCCAATGGATCAAGGGGTATTGACCACTCAGTCTATGGCTGACCGGGTGGTCAAACTATACACATGACCCCCAAGCCCGAGTATGTCTTCTATTGAAGAGGTACGAAGGGGTTTGTTGTTGACGAAGATATGGTTGTGCGTGTTGTTATGGGACGGGTTCCGTTGTGCCGCTCGTTCAGGAGTAGTTGGTTGTATGGGTAGTTATCGTGGCAGTTAGAAAGAAATGTAACCAGTGCGAGTGGGACACGTGATTTTTCGAGATTTGTGTGCTTGCTTGAAAGGAAAGGTCACGTGTTGTAGATCATTGAATCTAGCTGGTTTCAACGACTGAGATTCACTGGAGAAAACCATTTTTTTGGCTATAAATAGAGATTGGGGTCGCAATCATTTTCACACCTACTATTTTTCCTATCTTTGTGACCGAGCGTTTCGTTCATTTCTCAACTCTTACGGTAATATTGTCGACCATAGAACTTTCTTCGTGTGTGGAGTCTGTTGGGAGGGGAGGTCGAGGGTATATGTTGATGATGCATTAGAGTTGTTATTGTCGTCCATTAGTTCTTCAATTATGGGGTTAACCGAGCGGGACGAGCCTTTGATTGACGGAGGAGTAGCCATGCACAGAAATAATGAGGCTGCTACGGTCAATGAGGGTGTGACAACCGCCATAGAGATAGATGTTGCCAGTGAATGGATAAGGTTGTGCACCCTACTGCCGCCCGTTCTGGGGTATGGTTAGGCTCGTCATGTGGCAGAGAACTATATTTCCTACTTCAGCACTGGTTCATACTTGGAGGACTTCAAGGATCATCTTAACCTGGTGGTTGAGGTCGCAAACGTTGAGGGTTTAAAGCTTGCTGTTTGTAAACGAACCGAGCAAGCTTGCCACGGGAAGGAGGGTTACGCGTCTGATATTTTCGACGCATACTCAATTATCTTTCATGACATGTCCATTCGGATTCCATTCTCTGCTTTCCACTAGTCATTTTATGGGAGTTGAATGTGGCTCCGACCCAACTTCACCTGAACGGGTGGGCATTTATGCAGGCGTTCGTTGCTGTTTGCAAGGCCTTAGATCTGACCCCGACGTCTACATCCTTCTTTCTTTTCGCACCCGGCCGCACCTCAACAAGTCTTGGGTATCTCTTGTTTCAGAGAAGGATCGGACGTTGTTTACCTTTTTCAACACTTCTTATAAAAGGTTTAAACAAACTTTATAAAAGTCACAATAACAGAAGCTAGTCGATCGAAATTTTACACAAATAACAGTCGGTCCAAGTTTCTCTTTTACTAGACAGAGCATCCCAAGAGAGTGATTGCTTGGGCAAAATTTGCAATGACACCGGTAGAACTAGGGGCAATCAACATGATCAATCAGCTACCCCGCAAGGTCTCCTCCCGTAAGCTCATCGGTTACCTTGGCTTAGATGCTCTATGTACTAGAGTGTTTGGTAAGCCTTTTATTATGTACTATTTTAGAATTGTTGTTTTTAACTTATCTAAATTTTGTTTTTCTTTTCAGATTACTTGGTCGCCATGGATAAAGGAAAACTGAACGCTTTCGCTATGATGGTCGCTTAGCCCAAGGAAGAGCTCAAGAAATCCATGGAGGGTACGTCTCATCCCCTCATCCCCAAGGTTGCCGCTCTGACCTGAATAGTCTAAGATCCTAGGCTTGCACACCCTTCTCCTCAAGCGTCTGACCTGACACCCCTGACTGTTGTACCCCCATCTTTCAAGGATAAGGGGAAGAAAAAATCTTCTAGAAAGAAGTCTTATTCTTCACAGAAGAGAAGCAAGAGGAGTTCGCCGAAGAGGAGAAGGTCTTCTTCAAGGGGATGACTTATGAGGAGGCTGCAAATATGGCCTATAAACTAACTCTTCACTCATTAAAACTTGTTAGGTTATGTGTAAAGGGTCACAAAGCATTGGTGAATTGAAACACTTTTTAATATTAAAAACAAGATCAAGAATGATGTTAATATTTCACATTAGTGACAATCATAACCGATGAAGAGTAACATGATAAACCATGAAAAGTCAATTCTCTATTAGATTAACAACATCAGTTAGTTTAAACTAATGTGAAATCTCATACTTTTTTATGTCAATCATCTACCAATATAAAAAGCACACAATTACGAGACTCATATCATATACAATACAAAATCCAAAATCATTGTTAATCTAATTGTCGTTATAAGCTTAAAAAATTGATGATGTGGTAATTATTGTTATAAGTTTCATTTAAAGAAAAAAAAATTAATAGTAACAACAAGGAAGCTACAACGATGACAATAAGGAAGTTCCAACGATGACAAAAAATTGATGATGTGGTAATCATAACCGAACGTTCAACATCAAGGCCGAACGTTCAACATCAAGACCGAACGTTCAACATCATGACCGAACGTTCAACATCAAGGCCGAGCGTTCAACATCAGGACCGAACGTTCAAAGTCTCAAAACCGAACGCCATATTAAACTCAACACCAATAAGCCAAGACCGAACGCTCGCTACCTGAGAGGCTGAACGGTCGAACGAAGGAACGCTTGAGAATGAGAATTGCCGAACGTCAATAAGACGGCACGGCGGAACGGTTGAGGACGAACGGCCGAACGTCTGTGATATTATTCAATAAAGGACGAACGGTTGCATGCAGGTGGAAGGAACAGAACGTAAAACAGTAGTGCATGGTAGAGGACGAACGGTCTCCCAGTGAAGAGGACGAACGGTCTCGATGTTGGCCAACAAAGACCTCTACCATAAAATGATAAGGCATGGTCTACAAGAACCAGATTATTGGTTCGGGAGTCGGTTACGTGTAGGGAAGGTATTAGCACCCTACAACGTCTATCCTAAGACAGTACCTTTAACTAAATATACGATGTGGTTTTCAAAATGTTTAAATATTCCCTAAAATAAAAATCTAAAGAAACAAAATATATTTTTTAATTTTTTGTGTCCGACAAGGATTGACCTTGTTCCTACGTATTCTCATTTAGAATGAGAAATCAGGGTTACGTAGTTCTTTTAGAAACTGCTTGAAAAGTTTGAGGAATTGTTCCAGCAATTTGTTATGGATAAATTTGGATTTTTGGGAAAGTGAACCTGACAAGGACTGGTCTTGCTCCTACGTATCTCCATTTTTTATGGAGAATCAAGGATCACGTAGTTCTGGCCAGAAATAATGTTTCTTGTTTGAAAATATGGATGTTTTTAGTTTTTGAAGATTTTATATTTTTTTGTGTGTTTTATATAAGAAAGGAAAAAATGTTTTAGCACAAGGACGATGCGAGGGATCACACGTGTGCTTAATTTTTAAAACATATTTTTGTGATTTATTTAAGAAAAAGAAAAGATTTTTAGCACAAGGACAATGCGAGCGATCACACGTGTGCTTAACATTTAAAACATATTATTTTTTTTTTAATTTTTATGTAAAACGACAAAAACAAGTGTAATTGTGAGACCCTGGATAATTAGCAAATTTAATCCTGACATCACACCACTAACACACACACCACGTCACTGTTGCGGGTAATTAAAAACCCACTTTCAACTCTGATTTTCACCTCTGCAATGCACAGAAAACTGAACCACCATCATTCTCTGCAACATTAAAAACGCACCACTCCTTACATGCACACCTGCCACTTGTCACGTTAGAAACTTACAAATCAGAATTTAGTATGCAGGTGTCAGTCTTGGACATGTTTGTTCAAGCAAACGTTACTTTAACAAAACCAAAGTTTTCTGAGAACCCTTTCACCTGCACACTCATTCATCTTCTTCCTCAGAAAACCAAACTCTTCATTTTCTCCAAATTTCTCTCTAAGAATCCTTAACTTCTCTCTATCAGAAAACTCACGTTTCCTCTCTGATCACAATTGCAGCACCATAGGAATGTTAGTACTGCTGTGATCTCCATTTTGGACCAAACAGAAACTGAATCCAATCTGGTAAGCCTTCTTACTGTATTTCGTTCTTAGGTTTCTGGAAGAATAGAGTTTTAGTGCATGCAAGTATGTAGTCTCAGAGTTCTGCAATTTTTGATTAGATTTGTTTTGGAAGAATCAAGAATATAATAGAAGCATAGTTGGATAAAGCCATTTTCATCTAGGACAAGTTGGAACTTCAATCCGGGTAAGGGAAGCTTATATGTTTAATTCATACTGCTTGATTTTATAATCTGAGTTGCATGTATATGAAATCTGATATTTGAGCCTTATGAACGTTTACTGATATGAGATATAAATTCTGGTTCATTTGCATGTTGTTTTGGATACGCATGAAAGATGTGTGAATGTTATAGAGTTGGAATGATTAGATCGATTGAATCTGTCATGAATGAACACTGCTTAATTGTATTATATATGTTGTTGCTGATTTTTGATTTAAATGTATATTGATTTGATTTTGTATAAATGGAGTATGGTGATTGTATATTTGGAATGATCCAAATGTTGAAATCTGTATGATTTGATGTATTAAATCTGAAAGGAAAGTTGCCAAGTTCATAAAAATCGAAATCTGGAAAATTCTGTTAAGAGTTGAGAAATCTGGTCTCTGTACTGATAAAGGACGTTCGTCCCTGTACGGTCTTAAACCGTTCGGTTTTCAGTTAAGCTTACTTAGACTAGAATTCTTTCATTTGGAAAGAATTCTGCCCGAGAATGAGCGTCCCTAGTTGATGATCTGAGCGTTCGTCTAGCTCAGTAATATTTAAATATTTAAAACTTTATAAATGAGTGACGTTCGGCCTTAAGTAGAGCGTCCGTCCTTAATAACGTTCGTCCTAAATGAAGTTCGACCTTCTGTTGAACGTTCGTCTACAGAGCGTTCGTTTCTATATTGAACGTTCGTTCATAACTGGTGTTCGGTCATATACCTAAACGTTCGTCCTACCCAACGTTCGGTTTATACCAACGTTCGTTCTGATTGTGCTCGGTCATTGACTTAGCGTTCGTTCCAAAGCGGGGTTCGGTTTCTAAACTGAACGCTCGTCCCTATTATTGAATTTTGAGCGAACATAACTGGCGTTCGTCCAAATTGTTAAATTACGTTCGTACTTGGACTGCCAGTGCTGTTCTTCTGAAATCAATTATATTGCTGGTGTATCTAAACACTTATCACTGGTTTTATTCCTTGGGTTCTATCTAGATTCTTTACACTTAAAATCTTTCAATGTATTATTCATCTCTTCTAAAGATCAGTATTTTCAAATTATCAAGAGTTGAAGCATATTAAGTGAATAAATGACTCGTTTCTTTTGTTCAGAAACGTGAAATCAAAGGTTCTGTGATAAGTTCATTTTATTTGATTAAAGAATGCATGACGTTAATATTAAGAGAGTGAAATACAGAATGGAGATATTATAATTATGAAAGGATATGATGGTTGAACACGACATGATATGATTATATGATTTTGAACTTGAATGAGCGTTCCATGGAGGAGCTTCTCAGTTGTATTAAATGCTAAATTTGTAAAGTATGAACATGGACAAGTTACTGATGGCTTGGTCCATCCTGATATTCCGTGATGCTCATCTTCACGTAGAAGGGGGTAGTCATGCGTGGGAATGGCAGGAGGTCATTCGTATCCCTCACTTAGCAGGGGCGAATGATTAACCTCAAGTGGAGGTCATTCGTATCCCTCACTTAGCAGGGGCGAAGGATTAACCGCATGTGGAAGCTGATTAGGTATATCCCGGCTACCACACCACTTGGGTGCAAGGACGCCTGTAACTACATGGTTCATACAGTTCAGTACAGTCTGTTTTATATAGATTTATATGTTAAATTTTATGATTAAGTTGTTTGATGTATCTGTGAATTAAATTGTGAACTGTATGTATGTTGTATTAATTAAACAATATAAGCTTACCCTTGCAATTTTCCTGGTGCTGTTTACTGTCCATGTATAATCCGTCTTGTCAAAATGCAATGATCATCCGTTGTGGATGTGAGCAGAGGGTGATGCATCTCTTGAAGTATTACTGGAAGAAGAAAATTTGGAAGATGCAAACCTGGTTGAAGTTGAAGTAAAAGCTGAACAGTAGAGGCGCGATTCCGTAGCAGTTTTAGTCTAGTGTTTTGTGCAGTATTTTTGGCAGTTGTATATATATATAGTTCTGCAGATCTGTTTTGTATTTATCTGAAAATTTGGAATTCTGTCAAGTGCTGGACTGTATTTTGATATTCTGTATTTAAATTCTACAGAATGGATAATCAGAACTGGTTTCTGTTTATTTTTTTTATGAATTCTGAACACTGCAGATTTTACTGTACGTGCTGTATGTTAAGTTTTAAAATTCTGAGCTACTGTAATATTCTTAAGACTGCACTGTTTATCTCTGTAAATGTGAACAGTTCTGGTTAATGGTAATTATCATTATTTTGGGATGTTACATTAGTGGTATCAGAGCAGTTTTGTTCTCTTAAGGACACTGTAGGGTTATGAGTGCACTGTGTTTTGCTGTGTGCTTATTATATGTTTAATGAGTTATTATTATTTAACTCTTGGACATAACTAACGCTGAATGGAGTTTGGAGAGTTTCCTCCAGCATCATCCAGCTAAATTCAATGGAAAGGGCCTCCCTGATGAGGCGGATCAGTGGCTAGGAGACATGGAGAGAATTTTCAATGCAAAGAGGTGTCCGGACGAGAATAGGTTGGCTTACACAGAATATTTACTGACTGGGGAAGCAAGCCACTGGTGGGCGAGCACAAGAGCTATTCTGATAGAAGCTCAACGTCCTGTCACTTGGGAAGTATTTCGTGGTAAATTTTACGAGGAGTACTTTCCTGACAGCGTACGGTTTGCGAAGGAAGTGGAGTTTTTACAACTAGTTCAAGGTGGGATGACAGTTTCAGAGTATACCAACAAGTTCAAGCACCTTGTTCGGTTCTATACGATGGCAGCCAATGAAGAATGGCAGTGTAGGAAGTTTGAGAACGGATTGAGGAGTGATTTGAAGGTGTTGATATCCAGCTTATGTATCCGGTCTTTTCCCAGTATGGTTGAGCGAGCTAAGGTATTGGAGAAAAATATGGCAGAGGTTGAACGACAGAAGAAACAACCGCAAGTTAGTAGGGGACCAATTGTGTCCAGGGGAAGTTCTGTTCAGAGGAGACTACCTTACGCTCGTCCAAATCAATCAGCCAATACAAGTGGTTCTCAAGCACTGGTTCCTGTAGGACAAGCTGGACAAGGCAGTGTAACTTGCTTTCACTGTGGAGGGCCGCATTACCGTTCATCCTGCCCTCAACTGGTAGGAGGAAAGCACTGTAACAGATGTGGACGAAATGGGCACGTGGAGAACGAGTGTAACATGAGTGGAAGAGCAGTGATGAGACCACCAAACACTGGCAGAAATCAGCCACGGGGTGGACGTGCACAAGCAGTGGGGAGAGTGTACGCTATCACTGGAGCGGAAGCAGAGAACGCAGGTAATCTTATAACTGGTGAATGCTTGCTGTTTGGAGTGCCTTGTTGTGTGCTGTTTGACTCTGGGGCAACGCACTCCTTCATCTCGAAGGCGTGTGTTGAAAAGCTGGGAATAGTAGAGAGAGATCTGCAGTTTGACTTGGTGGTATCAACACCAGCGGCTGGAGAGCTTAGAACATCTACCGTGTGCATTAGATGTCCTATTGTGGTTGAGGGGCATAGTTATAAGGTGAACTTAATCTGTTTACCTTTGAAGGACTTGGAAATAATTCTAGGAATGGATTGGTTGGCTACCAACCATATTATTATAGATTGTGGCAAGAAGGAATTAGTGTTTCCTGAAGATGATGAAGAATGTGTGGGAGTTACATTCGGTCAGTTAAGGGAGGATATAATGGAAGGTGCAAGCTGTTTTCTCATTATGACACATGAAGACAAGGAGTTAGGAGGGTTGACGGAAGCACGGACGTCCAATGAGAGCAGTACGGAACGAGCAGTGGTGAGTGAATTTCTGGACGTTTTTCCAGAAGAGATACCAGGATTGCCTCCTGTTAGAGAAGTCGAATTCACCATTGATTTGGTGACAACGGCAGCTCCTATATCTGTTCAACCTTACCGAATGGCACCTGCAGAGTTGGTTGAACTCAAGAAGCAAATTGAAGAGCTTATGGAGAAGAAATTCATTAGACCGAGCGTATCACCATGGGGAGCTCCGGTACTCTTGGTGAAAAAGAAAGATGGCAGCTCTCGGTTATGTATAGATTACAGGCAATTAAACAAGCTGACCATCAAGAACAAATACCCGTTGCCAAGAATAGATGATTTGTTGGATCAGCTGCATGGAGCAACAGTATTTTCTAAGATTGATTTGCGTTCAGGATATCACCAGATAAGGGTTAAGGAGGACGACATCCAGAAGACAGCATTCAGATCACGTTATGGGCATTATGAGTACGTGGTAATGCCATTTGGAGTAACGAACGCTCCAGCCATCTTCATGGATTACATGAACCGGATATTTAGACCCTATTTGGATAAATTTGTAGTTGTGTTCATAGATGATATTCTCATCTACTCCAAAACCAATGCTGAACATGAAGAACACTTGAGAACAGTACTAACCGTGTTGAGGGAGAAAGAGTTGTACGCAAAGCTGTCCAAGTGTGAATTCTGGTTAAAGGAGGTGCAGTTTCTGGGGCATGTGATATCGTCTGAAGGTATTTCAGTAGATCCCTCTAAAGTGCAAGCAGTGTTAGATTGGAAGAGCCCGCGTTCAGTCACTGAAGTGAGGAGTTTTGTGGGGCTGGCTGGTTATTACAGACGTTTCATAGAGGGGTTCGCCAAGATAGTGGCTCCTCTTACTAGATTGACTAGAAAGGATCAGCCATTCGCTTGGACTGATCTGTGTGAGGAACGGTTCCAGGAGCTGAAGATGAAATTGACGAGCGCGCCAGTTTTGATTATTCCAGACACGTCCAAGCCATTTGAAGTGTACTGTGACGCATCTCACCAAGGTTTGGGCTGTGTGCTCATGCAAGAGAGACGTGCAGTAGCGTACGCGTCTCGCCAGTTGAAGATTCATGAACGCAATTATCCCACACACGACCTGGAGTTGGCAGCTGTCGTTTTTGCACTAAAGATTTGGAGGCACTATTTATACGGATCAACGTTCCAAGTCTTTAGTGATCACAAGAGCCTCAAATATTTGTTTGATCAGAGGGAGCTGAATATGAGGCAAAGACGTTGGCTGGAATTTTTAAAAGATTATGATTTTGAACTGCTATATCACCCTGGGAAAGCCAACGTAGTGGCAGACGCCCTAAGCAGGAATACAGTACAAGTCTCATTGATGATGGTGAAGGAGCTGAACTTGGTGGAGAATTTTAGAGATCTAAGATTACAATTTGAATTAGGAGAGAACGTAATAAGGTGCTGTAATCTTAGAATTTCTAGTGATGTGTTTGACAGAATCTGGATGAAGCAACGTGAGGATGAAGAACTGTTGAAGATATTTGATGCACTCGGTTCAGAAAAAGCTAAGGAGTTTAATGCTGGAACGGATGGTATGTTGCGTTATTTGGGAAGAACTTGCATTCCCAATGATGGAGAGCTGAAACGTATTATATTGGAAGAAGCTCATCATAGTCGTCTTAGCATACACCCCGGTATGACTAAGATGTATCAAGATCTTAGGAAATCTTTCTGGTGGCCGGGAATGAAGAGTGATGTTGCACGCTTTGTGGCATCTTGCTTAACCTGTCAACGCGCCAAGGCTGAACACCAACGTCCAGGTGGATTGCTTCAACAATTGGAGATTCCTGAATGGAAGTGGGACAGCATTTCCATGGACTTTGTGACTCATCTGCCACGCACAGTCAAGAATCACGATTCAATCTGGGTAATTGTGGACAGATTAACTAAGAGCGCCCACTTCTTAGCCGTGAATTTGAAGATGTCAATGACAAATTTGGCTAAGCTGTACATCAAGGAGATAGTGCGTCTTCATGGAGTGCCTTCAAGCATAGTTTCTGACCGAGACACGAGATTCACATCTCGGTTTTGGCAATCTTTACAAGGTGAATTGGGAAGCAAGCTACAGATGAGTTCTGCGTATCATCCGCAAACAGATGGCCAATCTGAAAGGACCATCCAGACGTTAGAAGATTTGCTTAGGACGTGTGTCCTGGACCATTTAGGCGCATGGGATGAGGTCTTGCCACTGGTGGAATTCACATACAATAACAGTTTCCAGTCTAGCATTGGTATGGCGCCTTTTGAAGCTCTCTATGGAAGGAAGTGCAGAACGCCACTTTGCTGGTTTCAGGAAGGAGAGAATGTGCTAACTGGACCAGAACTTATCCAGCAAACTACTGATAAAGTGAAATTGATTCAGGACAGATTGAAGACATCCTTGAGCAGACAGAAATCTTATGCAGATAGGAGGAGAAGACCCTTGGAGTTTGCAGCAGGAGACCATGTATTTTTAAGGTTGAATCCAATCACTGGAGTGGGAAGAGTTGTTCGTCCAAAGAAGCTGTCTCCCAAGTTCATAGGACCGTATCAAATTCTGAAGAAGATTGGACCAGTAGCTTATGAGCTTGCTTTGCCTCCTCAACTATCAAACCTTCATCCTGTTTTCCATGTGTCTCAACTCAGAAAGTATATAGCCAATCCCTCTCATGTTTTAGAACTGGAAGACATTCAACTACAACCTGATCGAACGCTGGAGTTGCAACCAATCCGCATTGATGATGTTCGCACTAAATTACACAAGAGGAAGGATGTTCGATTGGTGAAGGTAGTGTGGGATGCCAAGAATGGAGATTCAACGTGGGAGGTGGAGAGTGCAATGAGGGACTTATATCCACACTTATTCATAGGTAAATTCTGAATTTTCGAGGACGAAAATTTTTGTAGTTAGGGAGAATGTGAGACCCTGGATAATTAGCAAATTTAATCCTGACATCACACCACTAACACACACACCACGTCACTGTTGCGGGTAATTAAAAACCCACTTTCAACTCTGATTTTCACCTCTGCAATGCACAGAAAACTGAACCACCATCATTCTCTGCAACATTAAAAACGCACCACTCCTTACATGCACACCTGCCACTTGTCACGTTAGAAACTTACAAATCAGAATTTAGTATGCAGGTGTCAGTCTTGGACATGTTTGTTCAAGCAAACGTTACTTTAACAAAACCAAAGTTTTCTGAGAACCCTTTCACCTGCACACTCATTCATCTTCTTCCTCAGAAAACCAAACTCTTCATTTTCTCCAAATTTCTCTCTAAGAATCCTTAACTTCTCTCTATCAGAAAACTCACGTTTCCTCTCTGATCACAATTGCAGCACCATAGGAATGTTAGTACTGCTGTGATCTCCATTTTGGACCAAACAGAAACTGAATCCAATCTGGTAAGCCTTCTTACTGTATTTCGTTCTTAGGTTTCTGGAAGAATAGAGTTTTAGTGCATGCAAGTATGTAGTCTCAGAGTTCTGCAATTTTTGATTAGATTTGTTTTGGAAGAATCAAGAATATAATAGAAGCATAGTTGGATAAAGCCATTTTCATCTAGGACAAGTTGGAACTTCAATCCGGGTAAGGGAAGCTTATATGTTTAATTCATACTGCTTGATTTTATAATCTGAGTTGCATGTATATGAAATCTGATATTTGAGCCTTATGAACGTTTACTGATATGAGATATAAATTCTGGTTCATTTGCATGTTGTTTTGGATACGCATGAAAGATGTGTGAATGTTATAGAGTTGGAATGATTAGATCGATTGAATCTGTCATGAATGAACACTGCTTAATTGTATTATATATGTTGTTGCTGATTTTTGATTTAAATGTATATTGATTTGATTCTGTATAAATGGAGTATGGTGATTGTATATTTGGAATGATCCAAATGTTGAAATCTGTATGATTTGATGTATTAAATCTGAAAGGAAAGTTGTCAAGTTCATAAAAATCGAAATCTGGAAAATTCTGTTAAGAGTTGAGAAATCTGGTCTCTGTACTGATAAAGGACGTTCGTCCCTGTACGGTCTTAAACCGTTCGGTTTTCAGTTAAGCTTACTTAGACTAGAATTCTTTCATTTGGAAAGAATTCTGCCCGAGAATGAGCGTCCCTAGTTGATGATCTGAGCGTTCGTCTAGCTCAGTAATATTTAAATATTTAAAACTTTATAAATGAGTGACGTTCGGCCTTAAGTAGAGCGTCCGTCCTTAATAACGTTCGTCCTAAATGAAGTTCGACCTTCTGTTGAACGTTCGTCTACAGAGCGTTCGTTTCTATATTGAACGTTCGTTCATAACTGGTGTTCGGTCATATACCTAAACGTTCGTCCTACCCAACGTTCGGTTTATACCAACGTTCGTTCTGATTGTGCTCGGTCATTGACTTAGCGTTCGTTCCAAAGCGGGGTTCGGTTTCTAAACTGAACGCTCGTCCCTATTATTGAATTTTGAGCGAACATAACTGGCGTTCGTCCAAATTGTTAAATTACGTTCGTACTTGGACTGCCAGTGCTGTTCTTCTGAAATCAATTATATTGCTGGTGTATCTAAACACTTATCACTGGTTTTATTCCTTGGGTTCTATCTAGATTCTTTACACTTAAAATCTTTCAATGTATTATTCATCTCTTCTAAAGATCAGTATTTTCAAATTATCAAGAGTTGAAGCATATTAAGTGAATAAATGACTCGTTTCTTTTGTTCAGAAACGTGAAATCAAAGGTTCTGTGATAAGTTCATTTTATTTGATTAAAGAATGCATGACGTTAATATTAAGAGAGTGAAATACAGAATGGAGATATTATAATTATGAAAGGATATGATGGTTGAACACGACATGATATGATTATATGATTTTGAACTTGAATGAGCGTTCCATGGAGGAGCTTCTCAGTTGTATTAAATGCTAAATTTGTAAAGTATGAACATGGACAAGTTACTGATGGCTTGGTCCATCCTGATATTCCGTGATGCTCATCTTCACGTAGAAGGGGGTAGTCATGCGTGGGAATGGCAGGAGGTCATTCGTATCCCTCACTTAGCAGGGGCGAATGATTAACCTCAAGTGGAGGTCATTCGTATCCCTCACTTAGCAGGGGCGAAGGATTAACCGCATGTGGAAGCTGATTAGGTATATCCCGGCTACCACACCACTTGGGTGCAAGGACGCCTGTAACTACATGGTTCATACAGTTCAGTACAGTCTGTTTTATATAGATTTATATGTTAAATTTTATGATTAAGTTGTTTGATGTATCTGTGAATTAAATTGTGAACTGTATGTATGTTGTATTAATTAAACAATATAAGCTTACCCTTGCAATTTTCCTGGTGCTGTTTACTGTCCATGTATAATCCGTCTTGTCAAAATGCAATGATCATCCGTTGTGGATGTGAGCAGAGGGTGATGCATCTCTTGAAGTATTACTGGAAGAAGAAAATTTGGAAGATGCAAACCTGGTTGAAGTTGAAGTAAAAGCTGAACAGTAGAGGCGCGATTCCGTAGCAGTTTTAGTCTAGTGTTTTGTGCAGTATTTTTGGCAGTTGTATATATATATAGTTCTGCAGATCTGTTTTGTATTTATCTGAAAATTTGGAATTCTGTCAAGTGCTGGACTGTATTTTGATATTCTGTATTTAAATTCTACAGAATGGATAATCAGAACTGGTTTCTGTTTATTTTTTTTATGAATTCTGAACACTGCAGATTTTACTGTACGTGCTGTATGTTAAGTTTTAAAATTCTGAGCTACTGTAATATTCTTAAGACTGCACTGTTTATCTCTGTAAATGTGAACAGTTCTGGTTAATGGTAATTATCATTATTTTGGGATGTTACAGTAATGGATATAAATAAAGCAAAGGGGTGGAGTTATCATACAAGGGGTTACATGCAATAAAAACCAACTAATTAAAAGAAAACAAATAATAAAAAAACGAGAGGACATCCCAATAGGAATAGGGGTGTAGAGATGAAACCAGAAGTGTGGAAAAAAATTGAAGCTCTTTTGTTTGGGCCAAAACCCCTCTTTTTTTTTTTGTATCTGTCAGGGGTGTGAGGATGAAATTTGGAGATGTCATTGAGTATTTGCTGGTCCAGGCCCAATACCTCTTCTATCTTCTTCAATTAGAAACCACTAGGGTTTTCTTTCTCATCCAGGAACGTGAAACAAATGGGAACGGGAGCTACTTCTTCATCATCCATGGCAGCCATAGTCCAGCCCGCCGTGCGTCCTCGTGGCCGGCCGAGAAAGTCACCTCGAGAAGAAGAATGTGGAGGGACAACAATTATATTTAGTATGATATGGACAATTTTAGGACAATTACTTCAATATATTTTTTTCTTTATTTTATTATGTCAAGTAACTTTAAAATATCGGGATAATATATAAATAAAAAGATCAAATATAAACAAGCTGTAACAAATTGAAAATACAATTCCAAACATCTTTAGAACTTAAACAGGAAGAAATAACAAAATCAATATTAATTATAGTTTACCATTGATAATTTATTTTATTACAATACATCTATGAAAACTCTAGAGTCTAGATTGACTTTTTTTAATGGAATGAATGACGTTAAATTGGCCAGTTTTTTTATAGGATAACTCTCATGATTATTGTGGATGTTTTTCTCTACTATATCTCAATTTCGGAGAATGCAAATATGAGGGGATTCCGAACACTGGAGTTATACACTACTATCGCAATGAAGAGGGAAGCACGTGTTTATATAACTTAAAATTACACTACGTGTATTGATTTTTAAAATTACACTACGTGGTGATGATGGAAGATTAAAGTGTTTTAAATACTCTAAATCAGTTCAGCAAATCAATCAAATTCTAAGAAAATGTGTTTTAAATGTTATATAAATTAATCCAACAAATCAATCAAATTTTAACAAAACATAGTTAGAATACTTCTACAACTCTAGTATATCTTTTTCTTCTGAGTTACGTTATTCTATCGGAAAATCTAGTTGTCACGTGGAACACGGTAGCTTAACTCATGACTTCAGTGACAAGAAAATGACTCTAGTAATCTCTCTAAATTATTTAATCTAATCTATTTTGCCAATCCATTTTCAAATTCAGACATGTAATAGTTCCTCAAATTTCAAAATTTTCCAGTTTAAGCTCACCATCAGTTGAATATCCATGCATAAAGGAAAGGACAATTTTTTTTTACTTTCAAATTAAAAAGTAATAAACGTCTACTAGAGGAAGAAAATGAAATGGGAAAAATCACATTTACATGAAGTATTATAAAAAAAATATAACAGAAAATTCGCCACTGTGTGTGTATCTTAAAAAATTTCGAGCTCTCGTTGTGTTTGTCCAACAGAAAACCAAATATCAATACATTGTAAACGATTTCGCATGACTACCGGAAGAACAACATAGCGCTCCTTTGATCAGCTGTTATGTCTCTTTTTCTCTTGTATTCTCTTAGGATCCAAATCAAGTAACGTGTATCTTTGAAAATTCCGGAGCTCAAGTTCTTTTTGTAGGCAAATTATCTGAGAGTCGCATACGTTTCTTTTTGTGTACATTTGTTTCTTTTCAAATGCTTCAATTTTTACTTGTCCGATGTAACATTCCTTTGGCAGTGGCATAAACAATTTGATTAACCTTTATAATCCGACGTTTATCAAGCAATGCGTAGGAAGTTTGCCCTCTTCACTTAAAACTTTCATACCAGAGGATGTTCTGTGATCCTTGGAAAATTTGTCTATTGCATCCATCACAACGGGGTAACTTTTATCATGGGATTCTGGGAAAAATCCTGAATAAACCATCTCCTTAAAAATCTCAAATGCAGAGGCCAAGTCCATATCAGACAGAAAAGCACTGAGCAATGCAATATAAATGAACGAGTCGGGCTTCATTTCTTTCTGTTCCATCTCGCGTAAATAATGGAGTGCAGCAGATGGCCTCTTGCAAATGCAAAGACCATAAATAAGTGCCATAAAAGCAACTCGATTAGGAGAACAACCTTTTCTTTCCATCTCTTTCCAAACCAAGAGTGCATCATCAGGCCTTTCTTCTCTGCAAAACCCATCCACCAAAGTTGAGTAAGTGACGACATTGGGCTCCCTGTCTTCTTCAGACATTTTCGACAGAAGAGACATCGCCCTATCAACAGAACCACTTTTGCACCAACTATCTATAAGCAGACTGTAAGTCACAACTGAGGGACAGAGGCCCTTTACAACAATCTCATCCAACAATTTTTCAGCTTCTGCAACTCGGTTGACCTTGCAGAGCCCTCTGATCACTATGTTAAAAGCCATCACATCAAGACAATGGCCACGAGAACACAAATCCCTGAGCAAGTTCAATGCTCGGTCCAATTCTTGAATCTTGATCAAACCCCCCATTGTTGCAGAATAGGAAACTGATAACACTCTAGATTTACATATTTTTCTCTGTTAAAAATCATTTCTTAGATTTCTTTAGTTTTTAATTTCTTAGAATTAGGCTAGTTTTATGTTTTTCTCTTAATCCTTTAGTTTTATAAAATTCTAGTTAAAATTAGGTTTTTAGGGGTAATTTTTAGCATTTGTAAATAATTAGGATATTAATATTTTTTTAGAGAAAATCTTCTAATGAAAATCTTTTTTCTTTACTTTTTCTTTTAATTTTTGAATTGCAGAAATATTTCTTTTATTTTTTTTGGGCATTAATTCATTTTCTTCTTATTGCAGAAAGGTCCTAAAAATTGGGTTACAGATGCAAAGCAATTGGGCCGTTGGTGCAATGTACAATGAAAGGCATTTGGGTTGGATTGGGTGCTCAAATTGCTGGAAACTACTGCTGGAACGCTGCTATTGCAAGCATTAGAATGGACTGGCTGCACATTTTAATTGGAGTGCTGATTTCACAATGGATTGGCTGCTGATTGGAAGCCCACTTAATCAAAACGCTCAGCTAAACTTGAGTGAAACGACTGCGTTTTGGGAGGACTGTTGTTGTAAACGCTGGTGGGCTGAAATCCAATTAGTGATGTGGTGCGTTTTGGTGCACTGTTGCCTTAGGGGTTCTTTGCTGGAGCACTTCATTTGGAGAAAGGGAAAGCAAAACCCAAAGCTAGGGCAGAGTGAGAGCTGAAGAAGAGGAACACATCACTTACCTGAGGTTCGTGCCACTCCACCGAAGTTGCACACGTGTTGAAGAAGATGACCAGTGTGAAAGAAGAGCTGACCGGAGCTGCCACGTGAGAGCTCGAAGCGTCACAGCAAGGTTCTCCATCTCCCATTTTTTTCTTATTCCCCTTTCCTTTTCCCTCTTTCGTTTTCTTTTGTTTTTCTGACCCTATAAAAAGGGCTTTCACCTTGTAAATATATACTTTTGCACACTTTGAGATACATTTTCTGTTCATAGTTCTAAGCTCTGTAGATTAGGGTTATTTTCCACTTTCTATAGAGTAGGATTCCGTTCTCTTTGCTTTTAGAGCGCACATCACGGTGGTGACAGCCGCGGTGACTCTGATTGAGCATGTATTCGGTACAATTTTTGTAATTTTTCTTTTCTCGTTAATAATACAGTTTGTTCTTGATGTTTCACATGTTCAGTGTTTTGATATTCTGTTATGTTTCGTGCTTGTGTGTTTCTTGTGTTGTTTCAATGAATAAACGAATTGGACTGTGATTCTTTGCATTCTATATTTCCTTTTGGAATCAAATGACTCTATTTTGAGCATTCACTTTCGAGATGTCTTCTCGAGCCAAAGATGAGTCCAGTAAATAAAAACTCATTCAGTTTTGTGTTTTTATTCTTTTTCTTCTGTTATTTTTGTATGTGATTTTAAATCTGGAATTGAATTTTATTTGAGATTTGTGAAGGAAAATATCCGCATTTCTACATCTGTTTTGGATGTAATGTGACTCCATAGTGAGCATGACTTATCAAGAGGTCTTCTTGAGAGATGTTAAGCTTCATAATTGTCAGATTAAATTCAATTTCAGTGTTGTTATATTGTTCTTGTTTTGTTTCAATTATGATTTCTGCTCCTATTTTCTATTCGATGATATATAGATTAGGTTCAGTTTTAGTTTTGTTTTCCTTGTGCTGTTAACTGTTAGCATTCATAGGTTAGTTTTAATTGCATTCAGTTCTCATTTTAGTTTAGGTTCTGTTCTGTTATACATAGATTCTATAGTTTAGTTTAGGTTTTATTTTCTTGCATTTTATTTTTCTTGTTTTCTTTTTAAAACAGTTTTCGTTTCTTTACTGTTTTCTTTTAAATTTTCTTTGTTTTAATTCCGTTTCCCCACCTGTGAGTTAGTAGTTAGTAAATAAAATACAAGAATTAATTCTACACTTTAAGCTTAATTTTAGCCGAGTCTTTGGATTGATACCTAGGTTGTCCCTATACTTCATTAGTGGGGAAACTTAGTTTGTTCTGATTTTAGGCGAAAAAAAATCAGTTTAACAAATGGCGCCGTTGCCGGGACTCGGCGAGTTAAGTCTTAGAGTGTTAGGTTAGTCTTGTTTAGGTTTGTTTTCTTGATTTTATTTCTGTTTTGTGTTCATATATGTTCCTTTTTAGTTTAGGATCTGTTTGTTTTGTTTTCATTTTTGTATATTAGGATCTGTTCTGCAGAGTAGAAATTGTGAATATAGCTTGTATAGATTTTCTTTTCTTTCAATTCTTTTGTTGAATTCTGTGATAGAGGCTTTATTGGTCTGATTGGTTTTTATCTTGTGAGCAATTGTTAAGCATGGATCACTCCTCTGCATATGGTAATTTCTCATTTCCTTATAATGCTCAACCACCAAGATTTGACATGTTTTATGAGCCTATTCCTGAGGTTTTTATGCAGCCAGCCAATCAAGCTTTCCAGCAGCAACCACCACATTGTTTTCAACCATATCATGAGCAACCACCCTTGCAAGTGCAGCAGCAGCTGCCACACGTATACTGGGACCAATATGCTGAACCAGAGCAAGAGAATTTCCTGTCGGAACAGCCACGGCAGCCATCTTTTTTCCATTATGATGCACCAGAGCAAGAGGAATTCCAATCAGTACAGCCATGGCAAGATCCATTATGTGATCAGCAGCAGGGGATTCCAGCATCTGAACTTCAAGGACTGACTACTCAAGTGGTTCAGTTAGCTGCTGCTGTCAACAAGCTGATTGAGAGAGTTGAAGGAGAGAAAGAGGCATCAACCAATGAAGCACCACTAATGGTAGCTGCTGCCGCAGAGTTTCAAGAGATTGAGTGTCCAACCACCTCTGTAACTGTATACTCTAATCCTTCATTCATTGATTCACATTCTACTTTAAATTTTGATGATGATAATTCCAATTCTCTGATGAGTGATGATTGTATGAGTGCATCTGTTGATATTTCTGAATGTGTATGTGAACCTTATGACCATAATTACACTGATACTCATTTTGAAAAGCTAGTTGATGGTTTTAGGGAGTTGGCTGTGATTCATGATTGTAATAGTTTTGTTGTTGTTCCTATATCTGATTTTACCACTGCTAGTGCTCAATTAAGTGAAAATGTGTATTATGATGGTGATAGTATTGAACCTCATTCTTGTTTCAAGGAAATTGATTGTACTGCTGATTTAAAAGTTGAATCTACTGTGTTGAAAGTACAAACTGATTTCAGAAAGTCCAAAGAGTATTTGAAAAAAATGAGGGAAGCTGCTGACCATGTTTGGTGCTTCAGTACTATGAAATGGATTTTGATGCTGATGTGTGTGAGCCTGAAAATGATTTCAATGTGTTTGATCATATGCATGATGTGCCTGTAGAAGTTGTTGATTTTAGTCCTTGCTTTGATCATTCTAATATCATAAAATTAGCATTTTCCATTGATAGAGTTCATATACCTGCATCTACTGCTTTTTATGATTGCACAGATTTAAATGCACTTCTTGATGATGAATCAGATGCTCATGATGATAGATATGTAGTTTTTGATGATGTGAAAGTTGATATGGTTGATTTTGAAAATGCTTGTGCTGATTTAGGATTAGAACTTGAACTTGAGTTTGCTGGGTTCTTAAACTCTTTAGAACTGAGTAATGAAAAACTCACTGGTTGTACATGCCTTGGGGGTGGTTGTGAAATTTGTGAAGAAATCAGTTCTGCCATATGTTCTGCTTCTAACTATTTTGCAGGTGCCAAGGAAGAGATCATTATGTTCAAGCTGGATGGAAATGACCCTGATGAGGTAGCTAGTGATCAGAGAACACAGGTTTATTCTGAACTTAGCATTCCCATAGAGTTCTCTAAGGTTCAATATGAATTTAATGCTTTGGATCTGTTTAAAGTTGAACCCATAGAACCTACTCTAGATTATGTTCCTGTTATGCCTGCACACACTCATATTTTAGATTCAGCCTTTTCCATTGAAAATATTGACATGCCTTATGCTGTTTCAGAGTTATGCACTGGTTTTGACATTATTCCAGTTGATGATAGCTTCACAGTAGGTGTTCATTTAGCTGCTGATTTGATAGATGCTAGTGAGGTCATTTTTGAGGAACCAGTCCAGGTTGAATCTGACTTTAATCCTTCTACTGGTATAGCTGAAATGCACACTCGTTTTCATGTCTTGCATGCTTTACCTGATGTGCCTGATACTTCTAAGCATTTTAAATTGCTTGATGAAATTTCTGTTGTGCATAATGTAAAGATACCTACTGATAGGTGCTCTGAATTTAAGTCATTGTTTTCTGATAACCTGTTTGAGAACCTGCTGAATGACTGTAATGTAAATACACAGGTTATGATGGAGACACATGCTGACTTCGAATTCAGTGATGGCATTGCAGAATTAAACAAAGAGGAAGCTGCAGAGACAAAGGCAACCCTGGTGGAGGCAATAGATGGTGTCAATATTGCTAAAGGAGTCTTGAACGTGCAGAAGCAATTGAAAAATTTGAATGGAGAACTGCAGTTACTGCAACAAATGCCTAAGCAGGAGAACTTCAATGCAGCCATGGAGACAATACACAAAGGAGCTGAGCACAATGGAGAAAATCCAATAAGCTCTTTCTTTTCCCTTCTTTTAAATAGTAGTTACAGGTCTTTTATAGTAGTTTACATAGCTTTAAGTAGCATAATAAATAGTAGGATAGATAATATGTTGTTTTTCATAAAAATAAAACGAATTAACTTTGATTTGTGGCCAATCTGAATAAGTTCTTTTCCTCTTTAGTTTTATAGTTTTACTTTTTAGTCTTGTTTCTATTCTTGTTCAGTTGTTGTTCTTTTTGTGTTTTTCAGTTTCTATTCTTGTACATATTTGTTGCTGTTTGATTTGAGTATGTTTTTGTTGATTAGAAAACCTTACTCACTCACACATTGAGGGCAATGTGCCTCTTAAGTGTGGGGGTGAGGGGTTGTAGTTAAAATTTTTGCTTTTACTTTGATAGATGTGTTTAGTATCTGTTTTAGTAATAAAATAGGGGTATTTTTTTTCTGACTGTTTTTCTCTTAGTTTAGGTCTGGTTTGGTTTATAAATCCCTAGAGTAGTTTACTATTCTTTCTTTAGTCTGTAAATACTTACTCTTGTTACTGATCTGTTTTAGTTTAGTTGTTAGTTTTGTTGATAATAGTTCTTAGGTCTTTTAAAGTTCATTCATTTTCTGGTTTATGTTGTTTTAGCTTAGGTTCTTTTACTGTTTTTTTTTTTTGTTAAAGAACTTCTTTTAGGTCCCTTTTTCTTTGCTTATTTCTATTATTTTCTCCTCCTTTGTAGTTACTTGTTCTGTTTTAAGCTCTTGATTAGTTTCATGCTTTGTTTCAAGTTTTCAATTAGGATTTTCTTTTCATAATTAGTTTCTATTTTCTTTCTGCTACTGTTTGTAAAATTTTCTGAATTTAGTTTGTCAATACTTAGTTTTTTATGCTTTTAGAATATGTTTTAGGCTGTAGGATTAGACTTTATTTTTGCTTATAGTTTCTGTAATTAGAATTCATATTAGAATTTCCTTTCTCTGCTTATATTCTTGCCTTCTATTTCACGAATTAGATACTCTTTAATTTCTGTTTTAGCATTTGTTTCAGTTTTATTTTACCTTATAGGTTCTGTTCTGAGATTTTAATTTCTGAGTCCTGTTCTGGTTTTCAGTAATTTTCTAGGATCTCTTCCATTCATTGTTACTGTTATGATTTTCTTAGTTTTTTTTTCTCTTTTAAATTCGAGTCTGTTTTAGTTTAGCTAGGTTCAGAGTTAACTCTTTGATTGTTTTTTCCTTTTACTGTCTTTCTGTTCTAGAAGCGTTTTAGATGGGAGTTGGTTTAGGTTATGTTTAGAGTTCTTTCTTTCTTCTTTTGCTGTTTTCTTTCCAGACTTGTAATTAGGATTTGTTAGCTTAATATCATTCTGCTTTAGATGTCTCTTTTGCTGTTTTACTTTGTAGAGCTTTAGTTGAGATTCTTTCTGGTTGCATTCTGTTTAGTTTTACTTTGTCTAGGTTGTAAATAGCTTTAGGTAATGTTGTGCAGGTATTTCTAGATTCTATTTCACATTTTACTTAACTTTTTGCTGACTTACTTAACTTCTTAGCTTTATTTCTTTAAGATAGATTGCCAACAGTGTCTTTAGCTCTAGATTTGAGTAGATGTAGCTCTAGCA
Organism: Vigna umbellata; assembly: GCF_029865625.1. Classification (NCBI taxonomy): domain Eukaryota; kingdom Viridiplantae; phylum Streptophyta; class Magnoliopsida; order Fabales; family Fabaceae; genus Vigna; species Vigna umbellata. Next base: position 3,187,709 of record NC_142167.1, on the reverse strand, counting down.
GTAGTTTTTGCAGTTAGTTCAGTCTAAATAAGCAGGTTTTGCATGATAGAGAGTAGCAATTCCATTTTTTACAAATCTTTAACCCTGGAGAGTTTTGGGCCAATTTTTTCTTTCTAGTGTGAATGCATGCATGTATAGTCATAGTTCTGATTTTGTATTAATTCTCTTTGATGTGCTTGATCTTGGTAGAACTTAAGAAATGATGTAGGCCTTCTTTCTTCTTCCCATTCACATTTCTTTCCATTGTACCCTCATTTGAGCCTTAGCCTTTTTCTTTGCTTTCCATCCATTATAAACCATTTCCCCATCAATAAACAACCTTGAGAGATGTGTGAGAAGTAAGGAGAATTTAGAACTCAGAAAGCAGAAAAGAGTAAGGTCAGAGGTGAGATTGAAAAGAAAAGAGCTCTAAAAAGAAAAAAAATCTAATCTGAAAAATAGAAGAAAAAGGTCTGGAAAAGAGAAAAAGAGAAAATTGATTGAGAAAAAGACCTGAGAAAAAAAAAAGAGATTATGGCCAAGAAAAGAATGCAATACCTGCAGTGAGTTCTATTTGTCCTCTTTCACATTTCTCTTATCCATTCCAGTTTCTGCTTTTATTTCCCATACATCTAGCCTTTCCATCCTCCATTACATTACAAGCCATGAAAGTCCTAGTGATCTAGAGTTATCTTGATTGAAGCAGTGTCAATTAGAATTTTTCCAAAGTTGTGAATTGTGGTCTATCATATTATGTGGAGTGAAACACAGGCTGACCTAAGTACTTGAGTGCTTTGAGAGAAACACTTTATCCTGTGAGGTTGAATTTGGGCTGCTACTTCTCTGAATTGTATCTTTCTGTTTGGTTTGGTCGAATTTAACTGTTGTTTACTTGCTAGAGTTACTGAAACTTAGATTTAGAGTTGGTGATTCTGTTTGTGCAGTTCTGATTAGAGAAAAATAGCTGGTAGTTGTGTAATTAGCAGAGTTGAGTTGAATGTGATAAGAGTCTAGTGTTCCTTGTTGTGTGTCTTTAGTCTTTTCTTTTTAGATAGAGTCTCTTGCTTTTGCCTTTTATTTTTAGTTGTCCCTGCCCAGGAGGGCAGTTGTCTAAGTGTGGGGGTGTGATAACACTCTAGATTTACATATTTTTCTCTGTTAAAAATCATTTCTTAGATTTCTTTAGTTTTTAATTTCTTAGAATTAGGCTAGTTTTATGTTTTTCTCTTAATCCTTTAGTTTTATAAAATTCTAGTTAAAATTAGGTTTTTAGGGGTAATTTTTAGCATTTGTAAATAATTAGGATATTAATATTTTTTTAGAGAAAATCTTCTAATGAAAATCTTTTTTCTTTACTTTTTCTTTTAATTTTTGAATTGCAGAAATATTTCTTTTATTTTTTTTGGGCATTAATTCATTTTCTTCTTATTGCAGAAAGGTCCTAAAAATTGGGTTACAGATGCAAAGCAATTGGGCCGTTGGTGCAATGTACAATGAAAGGCATTTGGGTTGGATTGGGTGCTCAAATTGCTGGAAACTACTGCTGGAACGCTGCTATTGCAAGCATTGGAATGGACTGGCTGCACATTTTAATTGGAGTGCTGATTTCACAATGGATTGGCTGCTGATTGGAAGCCCACTTAATCAAAACGCTCAGCTAAACTTGAGTGAAACGACTGCGTTTTGGGAGGACTGTTGTTGTAAACGCTGGTGGACTGAAATCCAATTAGTGATGTGGTGCGTTTTGGTGCACTGTTGCCTTAGGGGTTCTTTGCTGGAGCACTTCATTTGGAGAAAGGGAAAGCAAAACCCAAAGCTAGGGCAGAGTGAGAGCTGAAGAAGAGGAACACATCACTTACCTGAGGTTCGTGCCACTCCACCGAAGTTGCACACGTGTTGAAGAAGATGACCAGTGTGAAAGAAGAGCTGACCGGAGCTGCCACGTGAGAGCTCGAAGCATCACAGCAAGGTTCTCCATCTCCCATTTTTTTCTTTTTCCCCTTTCCTTTTCCCTCTTTCGTTTTCTTTTGTTTTTCTGACCCTATAAAAAGGGCTTTCACCTTGTAAACATATACTTTTGCACACTTTGAGATACATTTTCTGTTCATAGTTCTAAGCTCTGTAGATTAGGGTTATTTTCCACTTTCTATAGAGTAGGATTCCGTTCTCTTTGCTTTTAGAGCGCACATCACGGTGGTGACAGCCGCGATGACTCTGATTGAGCATGTATTCGGTACAATTTTTGTAATTTTTCTTTTCTCGTTAATAATACAGTTTGTTCTTGATGTTTCACATGTTCAGTGTTTTGATATTCTGTTATGTTTCGTGCTTGTGTGTTTCTTGTGTTGTTTCAATGAATAAACGAATTGGACTGTGATTCTTTGCATTCTATATTTCCTTTTGGAATCAAATGACTCTATTTTGAGCATTCACACAAAGGACGCTCGTTCTTAATCAGAATCCTTTCCAAATGAAAGAATTCTTATTCTGAGTTCTTTCAAGGGAAACCGATCGGTATAAGACCGTTCGATGACGAGCGTACATTATCAAGTAGAGAATATGAAAATTTCCAGATTTATCATTTTACAATAACTTTACAGTTTTCATATGATTCATAACTTATAATTTCTCTCCACCATAAATCTCATACATTACAAAATTCATATTATCATACCAACCATACAGAAATGAAATCATACTCCGAATCATACGTTTCATTCTCAGCATACAGTTCAAACAATATTCATCATATACATCCAGTGCAACCATGCTCGTTCATGCATACTTAAACATCAAATATTTCATGCATTTCAGACATCCAGTACACTTCATTGCTTTCATACACATCAAACAAGTATTAAATTAAATTACTAAAGCTTCCCTTACCCGGATTGCGCGTTCGCTCTTCAAAAGGAAAACCAGATCCCAGTATAAACTCTTCTACCCTTTACGTTTCAACCCAAACTCCTTAAACTAAAATTTCAGCAAAACAACACGGGTTCAGAGAAAGTGCATGCAGTTCAAAACGAGGCTTGCATGGGGATAAATGAAGAGCAGTTAAGGACGTGAAACTTACCCGTTTCAGAATCCAAAACTGTTCGGTTTGATGGAAAGCTCACGGTGCAGGGAGGCTTCTCACGGTGCTGAAACGTGAACGGAGCAAAGGATGGTGAGTTACAGAAGAGAGAAGAAGAAAGGTTTTAGAGAGAAGGAGGAGAAAAATGGAGATTTTGAATTTCGGGGGAAGAGGAAGGTGTACGCAGAGGAGGGGAAGAGTTGTTCAGAGGAATTTAATTCTCTTACCAATTCATACGGACGTTCCTTCCTGTGCTGACACCTGGCTTCCAGAATTGAGTGCAGAACCTTCCGATGTGACACATGTCAGAGATAATCAGAGAATGAAAGTGCACATTAATGGCACAGCACGTGGAGGGGCGTGGGTGCATTAATGAAACACAGAGACATTAAATGGGGCGTGACAGTAATTAAAATTATAAAATTTATTTATTTAATAATATTAAAAAAATAATTATTAATTAAATATAATTTACATTATTTTAAATATATTTAAATACATTAGTTACAAATTATAAATCATCATTTTAGTTAATAAAGAAATAAAAAAATAGAAAAGTAAAAATGTGGGATACATTATAGAAGTCGTCAATCCTGCAATTTTAATATTTTTATTAATTTTTAATAAAAATATGTGTGATAATCGATTATACTTTAAAATCGTTTTTGAAAAGGACGATTTTATCTTTAATAATGTGTCAAAATGAAGTGGTGGGAGACAGACTTTTGTATACTTACAAAATCCTGTATAATTTAAATTTTTTTTTTCTAAATCCATAATTTTTATTTTAAATTTGCCTGTATACTTACAAAAGCCTATTACATTGTTTTTAGGATAAACATGTAATCATTTTTCTCTTTTTGACGTCAAAGATGTACATAGGTAGAGCTGTCAAATGAGCCCCTTTAATAAGATTTAGCCCTAGCCCATGTGGGTTGGGGCCAAAACAGCCCACAAGGCCAAAAAAACTCTTTATTAAAAAAGCCCACAAGGCTAAAAATCCCTAAAGCCCTATAGGCCAGGGCCAGCCCATGGGCTTTCCTTTTTACAAAATTTAACGTCCAGAAACATAATATCATCATACAAGTAATCACAAATCATGTGTATTTTTTATCCAGCTTTCATTTTATCTTTGTTAATGTCGCAACCGGGATCGCGACGGGACGACGACCCGAAAAAGAACGCGCGGGGTTTTGAAAAAGAGATTTGGAGTCGCCACCATAGTTTATTCTGGAAAACTACGGAAAAACCATAAAATGATAAGGCATGGTCTGCGAAACTGAGATTATTGGTTCGGGAGTCGATTACGTGTAGGGAAGGTGTTAGCACCCTACAACGCCTGCCCTAAGGCAGTACCTTTAACTAAATACACGAATATGAATGTGGTTTTCAAAATGTTTAACTATCCCTTAAAATAAAACTATAAATAAACAAAATATATTTTTTAGTTTTTTGGGCCCGACAAGGATTGACCTTGATCCTACGTATTCTCATTAAGAATGAGAAATCAGTTTTCCGTAGTTCTTTTAGAAAACTGCTTTAAAATTTGTTTGAGAAATTTGTTTGAGAAAATGACTTTGGATTTTTGGGAAAGTGAACCTGACAAGGACTGGCCTTGCTCCTACGTATCTCCACTTTTGATGGAGAATCAAGGATCACGTAGTTCTGGCTAGCAAGACTGTTTGTTGTTTGAAAATGTTGATGTTTTTGGTTTTTGAAGATTTTATATATTTTTTTGGTATTTTTTGTATAATATTTAAATTTTTGCGTAATGAGCACTAGGCTGATGCGTACGATCGCACAAGTACTCATACCAATATTTTGGGTAATAAGTACTAGGCCTATGCGTACGATCGCACAAGTACTCATACCAATATTTATTACACGTATTTTTTTCTTAAGTTTTATATATTTTTTATTTTTTCTTTTTTGAAAATTTTATATAAAACGAAGCGAACAAGTCCACTAAAACAAAGGGGTGGGGTTATCTTAAGGGGGTTACATGTAATAAAAAGTTAATAAAAAGAAAGAAAAAAAAAACATAAAAATAAAACAAGAGAAAACCTCAACAGGAATAGAGGTACGGAGATAAAAACCAGAGGTGCCGAATAAAATTGAAGCTCCTTTGTTTGGGCCAATACTCTCTTCTCCGTGTCTGTCAGGGGTGTAAGGATGAAAAATGGAGGTGCATCCCGAAATGTGTGCCCAGGTCCAATTCTTCTTCTTTTTGTTTTTTTATTTTATGTTATTTGCACAAAATGGGCTTAAGCCCGAATGGAAGGGGTGCAATTGAAATATTGGGATGACACTTGCTGGTCCAGGCCCAATACCTCTTTTATCCTCTTCAATCAGAAACCACTAAGGTCTTCTTTCTCATCCAGAAACATGAAACAAATGGGAACGGGAGCTACTTCTTCACCACCAACGGTGACCACCATCTTCGACCAGCCCGCCGCACATCCCCGTGGCCGACCGAGAAAGTCGCCGGCGTCATCACCCATGCTGGGAGCACCGCCGCACCCTCCATGCGTTCGTGAGGCAAGCTCGGACACCGCGAAGCGTGGACTGCGATGCCGCCGCTCGAACCTCCATCGTCGGAGCAGTTTTGGCCTCCGTCTTCACTCCCTTCTCTTCACGCGAGATAAACCTTCTCATTCTGGAACAATGCCAGCAATGTCGCCGACGATACCGCCGACGATTGCCTTCAATGTACTCTTTAGTATTCCAGTTTTTTGATTCCTTCCTTCTTCTTTTTGAATTGTTGGATTCTTTGTGATTATTGGCAAAAGTGAAGGATGAATCGTGATGGCTAGTGAGAGTCTGATGGTTGGGGGTTTTTGACAGTTGAAAGATGAAGTTGAAGTTGGGTATGAAAAGGAAGTTTTGGAGTGAATATGGTGGTGTTGGCCGTGAGTGATGAGGAAGAGATGGGATGAAGATTATAGGTGTTGGAGACGGTGTATGGAGCTGAAAGTAATGGATGAAGGGTTGAAGGCAATGGAGTTGGGAGTGAAAAGGAAGTGATTTGTTGAGGTTAAGGGTGTTGGCCGTGAGGTATTGGAGGGTGAGGATAGGTTGAAGATGAATCCTAGAGGTGGTATCAGGAAGAGGATATTGATCTGATCGTGAGCTGTGGGGAAGAGATAGATGTTGGCCGTTCAGTCCTGTCCCCCCAAGACGAAGTGCACTCCTTAAATTGGCAGAAGACTCAAAATTGTCGGCAAGCCTCATTGGATGAAACTGTCGGTAGCTTTGATTGGGGACCATTGGAATAATTTGGTAGACATAATTGGAGGGTTGGTGAAGTGGGAATCATTAGTGGAAGATAGTGGGAATCATTTCTGGGCCCTAAACAAAGGGGAGCGACCAAGGCGAGAGGGGATAGTGAAAAGGACGAGCGGTAATAAGTGAGGAGTGTCAGGACGAACGGTAGAAGAGGGAGAATGATTAGGACGAGCGGCAGACATGGGGAACGATCAGGACGAGCGGCATACATGGGGGAACGATCAGGACGAGCGGTAAGAAGTGATGAGGGTCAGGACGAACGATAGAATGACGAACGACCATTTTAAAACAAATTACTCTTTGGGCGAACGCTCAATCAATAAGAATAAAAATCATGACCGAACGTTCACTAAGAATAAACATCATGACCGAACGTTCACTAAGAATAAGCATGACCGAACGTTCTCTAACACATAATATGACCGGAAGTTAAACAACAAAAGACCGAACGTTCAACATCAAGACCGAACGTTCAACATCATGACTGAACGTTCAACATCAAGTCCGAGCGTTCAACATCAAGACCGAACGTTAAAAGTCTCAAAACCGAACGCCATATTAAACTCAACACCAATAAGTCAAGACCGAACGCTCGCTACCTGAGTGGCTGAACGGTCGAACGAAGGAACGCTTGAGACTGAGAATTGCCGAACGTCAATAAGACGGCACGACGGAACGGTTGAGGACGAACGGCCGAACGTCTATGATATTATTCAATAAAGGACGAACGGTTGCATGCAGGTGGAAGGAACTGAACGTAAAACAGTAGTGCACGGTAGAGGACGAACGGTCTCCCAGTGAAGAGGACGAACGGTCTCGATGTTGGCCAACAAAGACCTGTTGCGCAGGGTAGAGGACGAACGGCGCTAAGGATAGAGGACGAATGGTCACCCGTTGAAGAGGACGAACGGCTCGATGTATAGGGCGGACGGTCACGCTTAGTTGAGTACGAATCCTGCGTACCATCTTCCTTCTATGACGTCCTTTACTTTGTTCACCAAGTTCCTCCATGACACTACACCAACACAAAAAGTTAAATTAAATTACACCAACATAATCAAGTAAAAGAACAAAATGGAAATGATAACAAACATTGTCAGCATTTGTTAAAAGACAACCAAAAAGAGAACAAAAAAATAATACTAATTTATTAATTCATATCATTCATGCCACATAAAAATACATTTTGTAAGACTCATGGTACAGGAACAGAACTGGTACCTAAGGCAAATTAACTGGGTACCTGGGTTCAAGTTTTAGCACACCGAGGCCAACAACGACCACCACACTAATTTTGGGGTGCCTTCTTTATTTTCCCTCATTTGATCTACTTCTACGTTATCTGGGAACAATTTCTTAACATTTTTTTAACAAATTCGTGCCACATAAAAATACATTTTCTAACACTCATGGAACAGGAACATAACTGGTACCTTAGGCAGAATATGTGGGTACCTGGGTTCCAATTTTTGCACACCAAGACCAATTATGTCCACCACTCTCATTTTGGGGTGCCTTGTTTGTTTTCCCTCGTTTGAGCTACTTCTAAGTAATCTGGGAACAATTTCTTAACATTTTTTTAACAAATTCGTGTCACATAAAAATACATTTTCTAGGACCCTGGGTTCACCAACATAACTCGTACCAAAGCCGAATGAACTGGGTAATTGGGTTCAAGTTTTTTCACAGTAAGGCCAACTAGGTTCACCACTCTCATTTTGAGGTGGCTTGTTTTTTTTCACAGCAAGGCCAACGCAGTCCATTACTACCAATCGAAAAAAATTACAACAACAATGTAAGATTAAGCAAACAACAAGTATACAAATCAGTAACACAACAAAATCCACTTGGGAGACATTTCATACATAAGCAAAACCATCCACAAACAACATCATGCATGTACGAAACCTTCATTCCACTGAAATAAAAAAAAAAACGAACCTTCACTCAGCACGAGGTGCGGCGGTTGGAACACAGACGAAGATAAAGGTGTGGGTGGGACTGACAACCCGGAAAACCCCTCTTTTTGGTCCACCGAACATTCCACACTCCGGCGACACTCTGGCGATGCTCCGGCGGCACTCCGGGACAGGGACGGAAGCAGGTGGGACGACGCGAGACCTTCAACGCGCCCCTAGTTCGCTGGGCCGGACCGGACGAAAGACGATGGCGTCTTCCCTTCCTTCGCCAACGTCGGACCTGTGGCGGACCTGGGTTCGATAGCTCCCAGACAGCCTTCAACGTTGTCCGGCGACACTCCGGCAAGCACTCCGTCGGACGTCTCTCTCTCCAACTCCCTTTCTCCAAGTCGTTCGGCCTCTCTAGGTTACACTCTCTATCTCTGAACCTTCGCGCTTCTCTCTCTAAAATTGTTCCAAATTCAATTTCAAATTTGAAACGCGGACCTGCAAACCCTGACCACTCCCTTTCCACGTCATATTTCATTTTCATTTAATTTTTCCAACTGGACCACTCAAATTTAGACACGTGTGGCGTGTCTAAATGTTGTCAAAAGTGGTTGTTCAAGTATCATTTTCCTTAAAATAATCTGAAAGAGGACCCTTGGAGCTCATCTCACGTGGACATGGCAGCAGGAGCCCTTCTCCCTAAGCACACGTGTGTTTCTTCCACCATCCAAAACTCCGGACCCGTGACAACACCACTTCATTTCTCCATGAAAATGAATCAGCACCTGTGCTTTCTCTCCAGCCCAGCCGTGACACCACCCTTCTCAAATTTAATGCGCTACATTTTTCTAAGCAAAAAAAAAAATAAAATATCCGCTTCCATTTAAAAGCCAAAATATATATGCTGTAAAAATTTCATCCAGACCGTAACGTCTCTTCTCCCATGAGTCAGCGTGCTATTTTCTAAAGAAAGAAAAGAAAATTCAATTCCCCTGCTGCTTCTAGAACAAAAGAAAGAAAATGCTAGTAACACAAAATGAAGGTGGCGGATCTTCCTGATTCAAAGCAAAAACATCAAATTCCTACATTCTCCTAAGTGAGAAAAAGAAAAGCCTCCGTGGCCGCTACAGCTCCAGGCCGAGAACCTTCTTCCAGCACCAAGCTAAGACACCCTTTCTCCTACATTCTCCTAAAACGTTCAAAGCCAAAAGCCTAAAAACCAAAACTCAGAAAGTGGCGGCTGGATGCAGCTCCAGGCCGAGACACCTCCTTCCAGGACCAAGCTAAGACACCTTTCTCCTACATTCTCCTAAAACGTTCAAAGCAAAAGCCTAAAAACCAAAACTCAGAAAGTGGCGGCTGGATGCAGCTCCAGGCCGAGACACCTCCTTCCAGGACCCCCTTTCTTTTCACTCCTTTGTCTTTTTTAAACCCTCATGAAGCCCTCCAAACTGTTGGGCCTGCTTCTTGCGTGTTGCTGGTTCTTCAAGCTTGAAGGTCTTCTCCTGCCTTGGGCCATGGTGGGCCTTGATGTTGGACCAAGTTCGTGTTGATGTTGTCCGCGTGTTCCTTCACTCAACATAATCACCGCTTCTTTATTGGAAGAAAGGAAGAGAAGCTTCTCATCCCTGCTGCTTGGATGCTGGACCGTGAAGGCTGCTGGACGTGCGTATTGCTCCTGGACGTGCGTTCTTCTCCAAGCTGCTGGCCGCGTGCGTCACATGTGCGGACGTAGCACTTCATCCTTACTGGACGTGCGTATTGCTCCTGGACGTGCGTTCTTCTCCAAGCTGCTGGCCACTTCTCTCAAAAGCTGCTGCCCGCGTGCGTCACATGTGCGGACGTAGCACTTCATCCTTACTGGACGTGCGTATTCTCTCTGCTGGGCTTGCTGCTGCTCAAAAGATGGACGCGTGGTGCCTTCCGTGCTTGCTGGACGCTCCCCATGGGCCGTCTCTGTGTGAACCCAGCGTGGACGTCCGTTGCTGCCCCAGCTGGACGCTGCTATCCACTCTGCTGGACGTGCGTGTGGAGTGTGCTGGACGTGCGCTGTCTCCCAAGCTGCTGGAAGCGTGAATCCAAACCAGGCCGTGCGTGCCATCTGCTGGACGCTCCCCCTTGTGGGCCGTGTGGATTGCTGGACGATGACGTGCTTTCCATCCGCGCCAGCTCTTCTTCTAATGTGGAGAACACTGCTGGACCAGGCCCTCTTCCGTGACAAGCTGCTGCCAAGCTGGACCAGAATTTCAGTTGCACCTCCAAAAAGTAAATCCACACCTCTCACGTTTTAGTTTAAACAAAATTGATGTCACATTTTCTTTTGACCTCCAAAATGTCCCAAATATTATCCAACAATTTTCCTACAATTAATAATGAAAATAATTAGCTCAAATAATTCAAATTAATTAAAATAAGAATTTTTGGTCAATTTAAGCACAATTAGTAAAAACGGAAAAATACCGGACATTTTAGCACAATTCCCTGATTAAATTCGGTACAATAAACTAAGTGAAGTGAAGAAAATATCGACTCATCAAAATAGACCACACTTAGTCTTTTGCACTCCTCGGCAAAATCAAGACCAAGGAATAGTTCAGAGGACATCCAGGGAAGTGACACAACACTCAACACACAAAAAAAAAAACAAAGACTAACAATGACAGAAACAGAATTACACAGTTCTCAAGGAATCTGGACCAAGAAAGGAAGTAGACAATATCCAACACAAAATCAATCAGAGAAAGCAAATACTCATGAAATCATCCAAGCAATTCAAGACATGGCAAAATGATCAATCAGCTCAAGAGGTGAATCAAAAGTAACAAAAACTCACAGATGCACTATCAGTGTTTCTCTCAAGTGTCTACGGTAAGCAATTTCAACTCAATGCACTCAAGAAAAGCAAGCAACAACAGACTTGGCAAGCCTCTAATATCAACACTCAAGCACATACGCATGTTCAAATCAAAAGGTCTTTTATGGATGTAATGGGGCCAAGGACATGGGAGGATAACATATGGATGAGAAGCTATAAACCAAAAGAAATAGAGGAGCAATGGGGAACAAGTGTAAACACAATCAACTCACACCCAAAAGTTGTGCATAAAAGAATGCAGTATAGTGCTAGGAAGTGACTCCTAGGTCGTCTCTCAAGGACCAAATGTGGTTTAGTCTTAGGTCTAACAAGTAGTGGGGGGTTTTGAGTTTGTTGTTGTGGACAAAAGAAATAAATTGCAGTAAAAATAAATTAAAACAGTAAAACCGAAACAGTAAAAAAAAAACGTGCAAACAGTAAAATCACAAAATGGTAAAAACGAAAATCAACACAGTGCAATGAAAATGAAACTGGAAAACATGACTGAATGGTAAACGTTCATAAAACTTTGGTTCAGAAAAGCAAACAGCTTGCAGAAAATGTAATTTCAGATTTCAAAACAGTAAAACAGAAGGAGAAATTTGCAGCAGAATAATAAAAACGAAAATTTAAAGTGCATCAGAGAAAATGAAATGTTCAAACAGCAGCGTAAAACATCATATCAGCAGAAATTTAAAATCGCAGAAAGCATGAGACTGGCGGAAATTAAACTGCGACAGAAATAAAACAGTAAACAAACCTGGAAGCTCAGAAGCGGAATTTGAAATGAGACTGCAAATTACACTGAAGTTCATTACAGAAAACAAGAAATTATACTAACATCACATCATATTGATCACTGGAAATGGAAAAGAAACCCCAAACCTCCCCAAGGGGGAGGGGGAAAAATTACACAGAGCCGAAAACTAGGAAGCCTCTACCCTACTCCTACTCCTCTACAAGCTTCCATCTTCTCTTCCGTTTCCAACACTGGACCAGGGCCGTGACACTCTTCTCTTCAAGCTTGCTGGATTTGGACGTTGCTGCCAGATGTGCTAGATGGGAGCTGCATTCTTTGCTTGCTTCTTCATGTGTGGCAGTGAGCTGTAGCGTGAAGAGCTGGATTGTTTTTCCTCTGTGCAGCAAGACCGTGAGTTTTTCTGGAATGGACGGTGCAGGCTTCTTCTGCTGGATACCGTGCACACCAACGTTACTCTTTCATGGATAGATTAAAAACCTCAATAAAGAAAATGCATGAACCAAATGAAAATGGCAATGTGTAAAATCAGCAATATAAAATTAAAGTAGATGCTTTTCATTCAACCGTAACAATGTTCACAATTTTTCCTCTCAAAATCCAAACGTTCAGGAAGAGAAAAAAAAACTCAGTAAATGTGGCGGCTGGAGCACATAACCGTGCTTCCCATTCCAGGCCCCCTTCAAAACAATCTTTAAGAAAGCTCCATCTAAAAAAACATGTAAGTGGCGGCTTCAGCTAGTGCCCCAGCCCTCACCCGTAACCTTCCATCTCTCCAACTCTACTCTCCCTTTCGGTGGTGGCTACTCTCCTCCTGGACGAAAAACCCCCCAAAAACCAGAGAGTGGCGGCTTCTCTCGGTAGCTGCTTATTTCTCCCCCAAGCTGGACTTGCTTACCTCCGTGCTTCCAAGCTGGAATGCTGGATCCGAGAGCTCCCTCTTGCTAGACGTCACCTCCAGCTCCAAGCCTAGACACCCCCATTGCGTGTTGGACCATGTGCTTCTGGATGCTACTGGACTTCAAAGCTTCTTTTCCTAATTACCGCTTGCTGGATGGGACGTGGCTGTGTGCTGGAATGCTGGAATCCCGTGTGCACCCCTCTCCAAAAATGAAAGCTTCCTTTTCTTTTCTGCCACTTCTTTTTGCTGGACCGAAAACTGTGTGGTGTTGCTGTGCTACTTCCAAGTGTGGGCCGTGTGCTTCAATGTTGGCCCTTGTCTTCCATTCCAACTAAGGCTGAATAAGATGAATGGCCGTGGGCTTCTTTGGTTGCTTTTCCCAATTGCCAATTCAATTATAATTCACGTTGCAAGCCAAAGGTGTGGCGGCTCCCACATTCAAAAAGATATTTTGCTGAATGTTTCATCAAAATAACTTGTCCATGGGCCTAGGATATGTAACCGTGACATGGTAAGGGAAACAACTTCCCAACGTAAATTTCCACTAAATGTGGCCGTGAATTCCAACGTGGATTGTCCACATCCCATTTTCAGCCGTGCATACCAGACTTCCAACTTATTCTTTCCCAAAATGAAATTTCCAACGGGCCCTAGAATAAATAATGGAATGAGTGGAGCTGCTGCCTTTGTGTAGATGAAACCGTAGCCAAAGAAGTCCAATAGAAAAATTAAACTCCTTCCTCCAAAACGGATTAGCACATCTTTTTCTAAAAATAATTGAATCAAGTGTAGCCTCTTCCAAGTGAAATGGCAGTGTGCAGATGAATATTCTTCCAAATGTCCCAATTTGCATTTCCAAAATTTTCCTTGTAATCAATAACGAAAATAATTAGCTCAGATAATTCAAATTAGTTAAAATAAGAATTACTGGTCAATTTAAGCACAATTAGTAAAAAAGGAAAAATACCCCCCATCTAATTTAGCACAATTAGTAAAAAAGGAAAAATAAACTAAGTGAAGTGAAGAAAATATCGACTCATCACATACCTTTCTTTTTGTGTACATTTGTTTCTTTTCAAATGCTTCAATTTTTACTTGTCCGATGTAACATTCCTTTGGCAGTGGCATAAACAATTTGATTAACCTTTATAATCCGACGTTTATCAAGCAATGCGTAGGAAGTTTGCCCTCTTCACTTAAAACTTTCATACCAGAGGATGTTCTGTGATCCTTGGAAAATTTGTCTATTGCATCCATCACAACGGGGTAACTTTTATCATGGGATTCTGGGAAAAATCCTGAATAAACCATCTCCTTAAAAATCTCAAATGCAGAGGCCAAGTCCATATCAGACAGAAAAGCACTGAGCAATGCAATATAAATGAAGGAGTCGGGCTTCATTTCTTTCAGTTCCATCTCGCGTAAATAATGGAGTGCAGCAGATGGCCTCTTGCAAATGCAAAGACCATAAATAAGTGCCATAAAAGCAACTCGATTAGGAGAACAACCTTTTCTTTCCATCTCTTTCCAAACCAAGAGTGCATCATCAGGCCTTTCTTCTCTGCAAAACCCATCCACCAAAGTTGAGTAAGTGACGACATTGGGCTCCCTGTCTTCTTCAGACATTTTCGACAGAAGAGACATCGCCCTATCAACAGAACCACTTTTGCACCAACTATCTATAAGCAGACTGTAAGTCACAACTGAGGGACAGAGGCCCTTTACAACAATCTCATCCAACAATTTTTCAGCTTCTGCAACTCGGTTGACCTTGCAGAGCCCTCTGATCACTATGTTAAAAGCCACCACATCAGGACAATGGCCACGAGAACACAAATCCCTGAGCAAGTTCAATGCTCGGTCCACTTCTTGAATCTTGATCAAACCCCCCATTGCTGCAGAATAGGAAACTATGTCAGGAAGGAAACCTAGCTGAACCATGCTGTCAAGAAAATCGCATGCTTCTACAGCCCGGCCACGATCACACAGTTCTTTCACAAGAAGGGTGGAATTTTTTATCCACGGTTCATGCCCACAAGCACGCATCACTTTCAACATATCGATAGCTCCTACGACATCTTTTCTTTTACACAGGCATCCATAAATTGAGTTGTAAGTGAAATGAGTTGGTTCAATTTCTGATTCTTTCATGTCTCTCAACAGCTCACGGCTCTCGTCCAATCTATCAGAACCGCAGAGACCATTGATCAGATTGTTGTAAATCAAAACGCTTGGCCTACCAACAAATTGTTTAAGGTCATTGAAAAGACTTAGAGCGAGGTCCAACTGACCATTTGTGAGTAAGCCATCAATCACGATGCTAAAGGAAGCGGCATTTGGGAAAACCAATCTCTTGTCCTTGAAGAAATCATCCATCTCGACATCAGTGAATTTGCTCTGAATCATCATCTGAAGAAGGCGGCAGGCTTCATCCACCTGTCCCTCATTAACATAACAAGTCAAAACAGCATTGTAAATCAAAACGATAATTTTCTCCTCTTTATCTTCCAGAACCTCTTCCAGCAACTTAGTAATCACACTTGTGTTTGGAAAAGCCGATATTAACTTCGTAAAGATTCCAATATCTGGGGCAACCCCAAACTGCTTCATCTCCGAAAGCAAGCTCAGAGCTCTCTGAGCATCATTACTCTTACAGAGTCCTCCAATAAGAACATCAAATAATGAAACAGAAGGAGTGAAGCCAACCCGACACATTTTCTCAAACAACTGAAGGGCCCTATCAACCCGATCCTCCTTGACAAACCCATGAATCAAAACACAGAAAGTCTTCTCACTTAGCCTCACCCCCTGTCCATCCATCCTCTCCACCAACTCAAACGCTTTATCCACAAACCCCAACTTGGAAAACGACAATGCCAGCACAGAGCAAACACGCGCATCAATCAAACCCTTTTCCTTCATCCCATCATAAACCCTCAGAGCCTGATCAAACCTGCGAGCTTTGCAATAAGCTTGCACGACAGGCGTTAGCGTGAACTTATCAAATTCCCATCCAAACCCCTTCATCTCCTCCAACCTAGCCTCCACCAAATCAACCTCCCCGGCCTTGGACAGAGCCTCCAACAAGCAGTTGTAGCAGTAAACATTGGGAACGCAAAGACCCTTCACCCGCATTTCATCGAACAGGTGGTGGGCCTCCTGCGCAAGGCCCACTTCGCCCAAACACCGAATGAGGAAGCCCAAGGCACCGGGCGTGAAGGAACAAGGAGCGGACTCCACGAGCTGTTTGACGACCGTTTTGAGATGGGTGGTTTGGCGGGAGCGGGAGAAGATAGAGGCGATGGTATTGTATGTGTAACAATTATGGCGGTAGCCATACTGGTGTTGATCGGAGGCCCATTGGAAGAAGGAGAGGGCGAGTTTCCAAGTGGGGAGGCGCGTGAGAACGGACTCGACAAGGGGAGGCGTGAGGATGGGAGCGAAGAGGTTGAGTTCGGGCCCGGCGGCGTTGAGTTGTTGGGTGAAGACGGAGACGAGGTTGTCGGCCACAGAAGAATCATAATGAAGATTGTTATGGGGTGATCTCGAATATGAGAGTTTGGCGATTACAGAGAAAATAGAAGGGATTTTGAGTTTCTGGATTGCTACGGCCATTAACGCTCTTTCGCACGAACCACTCCAATTGACATTTGCATTACATTCCTATGTATAGAGGTGTCATTTGAGCATCTGATCCATGGGTTGACCGTGACCCCTTCTAAAATGAAGCCTCAATTTTCTAGCCCACTTAACACGGATTTTTTAAAACCTCCAACCCCTAAAGCTCCACATAAAGTGGGCTGGGGTAGGGTTAGGATGGGGCTAGCCCCAAATTAAATTAATTCATTTTTAATGTATTTTTAGTTATTTCTTTTATTTATTTTATAAGTTTAATAATTTTCAAAATTTACATGATATTTAATATTTTTTTAATTAAATATAAATGTATAAATATTGATTTTATAAAAACTTATTTAAAATAAATTTTTAATTATAAGTATATTTTAAATATATAATTTTATTATTTTGGAAAGTTGAAAAGAAAATTTTTATTATTATTTTTATTTAAAAGAAAATGAAAAAAATTTCAAAATAGAAATTATAAAAGTAACACAGTTGAGAATTCGATTTTTCAATAATTGAATTCTGATATCTATATAAATATTTGAAATATTAATTATGGATAGATTTTAAATTCGAATCTATTGATTGGATGAATTTTTAATATCGGTGTAAAATTTTTATTTTTTATAGTTTGTCATATAAAATTCTTTTGTTGAATGTTTTGTATAGATATATATGCATTAAAAAATTAAACCACAAACTTTGTAAAGTTTAAAATTAATTTCACTTAATAAAAGAACTAATTTTTTAGTGAAAATCCTTGTTAGGCAAAATTCTTATAAATATCATAAATGTTAGTATACAAGATCTAGATGTAATTCTAGTGGTTATAAAATCAGATTTTTTTTTCTAACCTCTTAGATTAAATTAATATTCTAAAATCATACTTATCTTTATCCAACAAAGATCGTTTTTATTGAATTATTTATCATAATTGAGCCGATTGTAATAAAAAATAATTAAATAATAGATACAATATTTTTAAATAAATATAATGTTATAATTTATAATACTAAAATTAAAATTATTATTGTATTTAATTATTAACATATAAAATAAATAAAAATTATAATAATTATAATAATAAATAAATTACATCAATTTCTCTTAATAAGAAACTAATAAAAAAGACAAATGAATACAATATAAAATATATGAAAAGGACATAAAAATATATAAATTGATGTAAATGACTAAATTATACGTTTTATAATATTTTTTTAAAAGAATTATATAACTTTGTAAATAATAAATATTAATTTCATTAAATTTGGAAAATTTAAAAAGTTAAAAAGTTATTATTAAGTCAAAATTTTAACATGTTCACACCAATTAAAAATAATGTAATTTTGATCACAAATCTTAATCGAATGATATTGATTTAAACTAGTGACAAAATAGATTACCATCTATAAATAAATTCGTTAGTCCATCAAAATTTTACCAATTAAATTAAATTTTTTAACTTTTAAACCTATTTTACGTGGATATCTCTGAACCGTCAAATTTACAAACCAAAATTAAGATGAAAAAATTATCAAAACAAAATTCGGAAATTAAGGAATAATTATATAAAAGCATTATTATTAAACTAATTAATATAGAAACAGTTATGAAGTAGAAAATTAATTTTATTCGTAAAAAAATATAATTACACATGAATCAATTATGATTATAAGTTATTATTAACTCTCAACACCCAATTTCGTCCGGATTGACTAATAGGTTTGCTGTATTTTATTTTCATCATGAGTGTAAAATAAAAAATAAAAAAATGAAAAATAATGAATAATAAAATAAAACAAAATAATAATAATAATAATAATAATAAAAAGAGAACAAAGCGTTCGGCCTTTTGCTGTATGACCGAGCCGTTCGTCCTCAACTAAGCGCGACCGTCCGCCATATACATCGAGCCGTTCGTCCTCTACCCTGCGCAACAGGTCTTTGTTGGCCAACATCGAGACCTTTCGTAACAGGTCTTTGTTGCATGCAGGTGGAAGGAACTGAACGTAAAACAGTAGTGCACGGTAGAGGACGAACGGTCTCCCAGTGAAGAGGACGAACGGTCTCGATGTTGGCCAACAAAGACCTGTTGCGCAGGGTAGAGGACGAACGGCTCGATGTATATGGCGGACGGTCGCGCTTAGTTGAGGACGAACGGCTCGGTCATACAGCAAAAGGCCGAACGCTTTGTTCTCTTTTTATTATTATTATTATTATTATTATTTTGTTTTATTTTATTATTCATTATTTTTCATTTTTTTATTTTTTTATTTTACACTCATGATGAAAATAAAATACAGCAAACCTATTAGTCAATCCGGACGAAATTGGGTGTTGAGAGTTAATAATAACTTATAATCATAATTGATTCATGTGTAATTATATTTTTTTACGAATAAAATTAATTTTCTACTTCATAACTGTTTCTATATTAATTAGTTTAATAATAATGCTTTTATATAATTATTCCTTAATTTCCAAATTTTGTTTTGATAATTTTTTCATCTTAATTTTGGTTTGTAAATTTGACGGTTCAGAGATATCCACGTAAAATAGGTTTAAAAGTTAAAAAATTTAATTTAATTGGTAAAATTTTGATGGACTAACGAATTTATTTATAGATGGTAATCTATTTTGTCACTAGTTTAAATCAATGTGTGAGACCCTGGATAATTAGCAAAGATAATTCTGACACCTCACCACTTATGCACACCACATCATTTCTCAGCCATTAAAACCCACTCCCTAATCTGATCCCATTCCTCTCTGACATACACGGAAAGCCGCGCCCATCATTTCTCTGAAACATTAAAAACGCACTAAACACTGCATGCACGCATGCCACTTGTCACGTTGGAAGTTTCTGAAGTCAGAGTGGGGAACAGGTGTCCGAAAATGAGACGCTCGTTCGTCTGGAATTGGAAGGAACAAAAGTGATTTTTTTGAAAAACCCTTCCACTCACCTGCACCATTCATCTTCTTCCTCAGAACCCAACCTTTCGTTTTTCTCCAACTTCTCTCTAGAAACCCTAAACTTCTCTCTACTGTAATCCTCACGTTTCTTCTCCGATCACATTTCCAGCACCGTAGGAACGTCCGCTGCACTGAGAGCTATCCACTGGATCGAACAGCATCAAAAACTGAAACTGGTAAGTTTCCTTCCGTAGCCGTCCTTAGGTTTCTGGAAAACTAAGGTTCGTAGTTGCATGCAAGCATGTAGTCTCAGTTTTCTGTATTCTGTGGTTAGATTTGTTTTGGAAGAGTCAAGAACGTAAGAAAAGCGTAGTTGGACGAAGCCACTGTTGCATCTAGGACAAGTTTGGTTGCCAATCCGGGTAAGGGAAGCGTATATGTTTAATTTATACTTGCATGTTGTATGATCTGATTTGCATGTATGAAAAGTTTGATGTTGAGCTGTTATAAACGAACCCGGTTGTACTGGATGAATATGATTTTTAATTTGGGTGTACTGCATGTGATTTTGATGCGTATGAAGGATGAATGATTAGAATATAGTTGGATTTGATGATGTGAATTAATATTATAAAGTATGAAAATGAATGTGGATATGAATTTATGGAGTTTGAATCGTATGAATGATGTTAAAGTTAAGATGGTTGAAAATCTGATTTGATGAATTCCCTATGATAAATTACGATCGTTATCGAACGGTCTTATACCGTTCGGTTTCCCTGAAAAAGACATAGAGTAGAATTCTTTCATTTGGGAGGAATTCGGTTTGAGAACGAGCGTCCTCATTGAATTACTATGTTTGAGCGTTCGGCTCAGCATAGAGTTGTCGTACGTTTTAAAATTTAATAATACTGAATTAAGTAACGTTCGGTCGTATACCGAACGTTCGTCCTGAGTAGCGTTCGGTCGTATACCGAACGTTCGTCCTGTGTAGCGCTCGGCTTCTACCAAGCGTTCGTCATAATTGATACTCGGTCATCCACCTAGCGTTCGTCAAGAATTGGTGCGCGGTCACTTACAAGCGCTCGTAATATTGAATACACACTTGGATAAAATAGCGTTCGTTCAAGTATTAAAATATTCATTCCCTTACGTTCGTTTAAATAATAGTATCAGTATTCCATATGCAAACTTCTTCAAAGAAAACTTCTAAATATTATTGATCATCCTTTTTATATTAAATCTGATCCAAGATCTTTATTTTGAAATCTTTCTAAGTATCAGTATACCTTCCATCGAGTTTGTTTATTTAACTGACCCATTTGATAGTCACGTTCGTCCATATAGTACCTTATTTGAACGTTCGTCCTAGTTCTTCAAAGGACTGAACGTTCGTCCTCTTGTGCTCTTAAAGTTAGAGATGAGAATGATGATAAATTATAACAAATTTCAGTGCGAACACTATATTGAGTGAATCTATGATTATGGATTTTGGACGAGCGTTCCAGGGAGGAACGTCTTATATATGTTGAATATTGAATTGGTAAAGTATGACTGTGGGCATGCTAATGCTGGCTTGGTCCATCCTGATATTCCGTGATACTCATCTTCACGTAGAAGGGAGTAGTCATGTGTGGGAATGGCAAGAGGTTCTATTCCTTAGGGGTACTTTGGATAGAGCTAACCTCGAGTGGCAACTGTTGAGTGTATCCCAGTTACTACATCACTCGGGTGCAAGGACGCCTGTAGCTACACGGTTCATACAGTCCGGACGGTCGTCAAATATACATATAAATTATTATGTTATATTATGTTAAATTTTATGTTGTGCGTGTGCATTGAAATGTTGAGTGTGTATGTTGAATGTATGAATTAAATATTATAAGCTTACCCTTTCGTTTTCCTTGTGTTGTCAATTGTCCATGTACGTTCGTCCTGTCTTGCAATGATCATCCGTGTGGATGTGAGCAGATGGTGGTACGTCCCTTGAAGAAATGCTGGAAGAAGAAAATTTCGATGACGCTAATCTGGTGGAAGTAGAAGTTAAAGCCGAGCCTTAGAGCGCTCATTAGGTGTTAATGTATTAGTATTTCTGTATTAATTGTGAACGTTCAGTTTGGTATTTTGTAAAACCGTTCGTTATGAGCGTTCGCTATTTTTGAGCTGTATATTGAAAACGCTGTACCTTTAACCGTTCGTCTTTTGTATGCTGTTAAATGAAAAGACTGCATTGTTAACTGTTAATCGTAATTAATTCTGAATTATGGTAATTACCGTATTTTTGGGATGTTACACAATGTCATTCGATTAAGATTTGTGATCAAAATTACATTATTTTTAATTGGTGTGAACATGTTAAAATTTTGACTTAATAATAACTTTTTAACTTTTTAAATTTTCCAAATTTAATAAAATTAATATTTATTATTTACAAAGTTATATAATTCTTTTAAAAAAATATTATAAAACGTATAATTTAGTCATTTACATCAATTTATATATTTTTATGTCCTTTTCATATATTTTATATTGTATTCATTTGTCTTTTTTATTAGTTTCTTATTAAGAGAAATTGATGTAATTTATTTATTATTATAATTATTATAATTTTTATTTATTTTATATGTTAATAATTAAATACAATAATAATTTTAATTTTAGTATTATAAATTATAACATTATATTTATTTAAAAATATTGTATCTATTATTTAATTATTTTTTATTACAATCGGCTCAATTATGATAAATAATTCAATAAAAACGATCTTTGTTGGATAAAGATAAGTATGATTTTAGAATATTAATTTAATCTAAGAGGTTAGAAAAAAAAATCTGATTTTATAACCACTAGAATTACATCTAGATCTTGTATACTAACATTTATGATATTTATAAGAATTTTGCCTAACAAGGATTTTCACTAAAAAATTAGTTCTTTTATTACGTGAAATTAATTTTAAACTTTACAAAGTTTGTGGTTTAATTTTTTAATGCATATATATCTATACAAAACATTCAACAAAAGAATTTTATATGACAAACTATAAAAAATAAAAATTTTACATCGATATTAAAAATTCATCCAATCAATAGATTCGAATTTAAAATCTATCCATAATTAATATTTCAAATATTTATATAGATATCAGAATTCAATTATTGAAAAATCGAATTCTCAACTGTGTTACTTTTATAATTTCTATTTTGAAATTTTTTTCATTTTCTTTTAAATAAAAATAATAATAAAAATTTTCTTTTCAACTTTCCAAAATAATAAAATTATATATTTAAAATATACTTATAATTAAAAATGTATTTTAAATAAGTTTTTATAAAATCAATATTTATACATTTATATTTAATTAAAAAGATATTAAATATCATGTAAATTTTGAAAATTATTAAACTTGTAAAATAAATAAAAGAAATAACTAAAAATACATTAAAAATGAATTAATTTAATTTGGGGCTAGCCCCATCCTAACCCTACCCCAGCCCACTTTATGTGGGGCTTTAGGGGTTGGAGCTTTTAAAAAACCTCCTGTTAAGTGGACTAGAAAATTGAGGCTTCATTTTAGAAGGGGTCACGGTCAACCCATGGATCAGAGGCTCAAATGACACCTCTATACATAGGAATGTAATGCAAATGTCAATTGGAGTGGTTCGTGCGAAAGAGTGTTAATGGCCGTCGTAATCCAGAAACTCAAAATCCCTTCTATTTTCTCTGTAATCGCCAAACTCTCATATTCGAGATCACCCCATAACAATCTTCATTATGATTCTTCTGTGGCCGACAACCTCGTCTCCGTCTTCACCCAACAACTCAACGCCGCCGGGCCCAAACTCAACCTCTTCGCTCCCATCCTCACGCCTCCCCTTGTCGAGTCCGTTCTCACGCGCCTCCCCACTTGGAAACTCGCCCTCTCCTTCTTCCAATGGGCCTCCGATCAACACGAGTATGGCTACCGCCATAATTGTTACACATACAATACCATCGCCTCTATCTTCTCCCGCTCCCGCCAAACCACCCATCTCAAAACGGTCGTCAAACAGCTCGTGGAGTCCGCTCCTTGTTCCTTCACGCCCGGTGTCTTGGGCTTCCTCATTCGGTGTTTGGGCGAAGTGGGCCTTGCGCAGGAGGCCCACCACCTGTTCGATGAAATGCGGGTGAAGGGTCTTTGCGTTCCCAATGTTTACTGCTACAACTGCTTGTTGGAGGCTCTGTCCAAGGCCGGGGAGGTTGATTTGGTGGAGGCTAGGTTGGAGGAGATGAAGGGGTTTGGATGGGAATTTGATAAGTTCACGCGGACGCCTGTCGTGCAAGCTTATTGCAAAGCTCGCAGGTTTGATCAGGCTCTGAGGGTTTATGATGGGATGAAGGAAAAGGGTTTGATTGATGCGCGTGTTTGCTCTGTGCTGGCATTCTCGTTTTCCAAGTGGGGGGATGTGGATAAAGCGTTTGAGTTGATGGAGAGGATGGATGGACAGGGGGTGAGGCTAAGTGAGAAGACTTTCTGTGTTTTGATTCATGGGTTTGTCAAGGAGGATCGGGTTGATAGGGCCCTTCAGTTGTTTGAGAAAATGTGTCGGGTTGGCTTCACTCCTCCTGTTTCATTATTTGATGTTCTCATTGGAGGACTGTGTAAGAGTAATGATGCTCAGAGAGCTCTGAGCTTGCTTTCGGAGATGAAGCAGTTTGGGGTTGCCCCAGATATTGGAATCTTTACGAAGTTGATATCGGCTTTTCCAAACAGAAGTGTGATTACCAAGTTGCTGGAAGAGGTTCTGGAAGATAAAGAGGAGAAAATTCTCGTTTTGATTTACAATGTTGTTTTGACTTGTTATGTTAACGAGGGACAGGTGGATGAAGCCTGCCGCCTTCTTCAGATAATGATTCAGAGCAAATTCACTGATGTCCAGATGGATGATTTCTTCAAGGACAAGAGATTGGTTTTCCCAAATGCCGCTTCCTTTAGCATCGTGATTGATGGCTTACTCACAAATGGTCAGTTGGACCTCGCTCTAAGTCTTTTCAATGACCTTAAACAATTTGTTGGTAGGCCAAGCGTTTTGATTTACAACAATCTGATCAATGGTCTCTGCGATTCTGATAGATTGGACGAGAGCCGTAAGCTGTTGAGAGACATGAAAGAATCAGAAATTGAACCAACTCATTTCACTTACAACTCAATTTATGGATGCCTGTGTAAAAGAAAAGATGTCGTAGGAGCAATCGATATGTTGAAAGTGATGCGTGCTTGTGGGCATGAACCGTGGATAAAAAATTCCACCCTTCTTGTGAAAGAACTGTGTGATCGTAGCCGGGCTGTAGAAGCATGCGATTTTCTTGACAGCATGGTTCAGCTAGGTTTCCTTCCTGACATAGTTTCTGTTAAACTGATTTTTTTTCGCCTAAAATCAGAACAAACTAAGTTTCCCCACTAATGAAGTATAGGGACAACTTAGGTATCAATCCAAAGACTCGACTAAAATTCAGCTTAAAGTGTAGAATTAATTCTTGTATTTTATTTACTAACTACTAACTCACAGGTGGGGAAACGGAATTAAAACAAAGAAAATTTAAAAGAAAACAGTAAAGAAACGAAAACTGTTTTAAAAAGAAAAGAAGAAAAATAAAATGCAAGAAAATAAAACCTAAACTAAACTATATAATCTATGTATAACAGAACAGAACCTAAACTAAAACGAGAACTGAATGCAATTAAAACTAACCTATGAATGCTAACAGTTAACAGCACAAGGAAAACAAAACTAAAACTGAACCTAATCTATATATCATCAAATAGAAAATAGGAGCAGAAATCATAATTGAAACAAAACAAGAACAATATAACAACACTGAGATTGAATTTAATCTGACAATTATGAAGCTTAACATCTCTCAAGAAGAGCTCTTGATAAGTCATGCTCACTATGGAGTCACATTACATCCAAAACAGATGTAGAAATGTGGATATTTTCCTTCACAAATCTCAAATAAAATTCAATTCCAGATTTAAAATCACATACAAAAATAATAGAAGAAAAAGAATAAAAACACAAAACTGAATGAGATTTTATTTACTGGACTCATCTTTGGCTCGAGAAGACATCTCGAAAGTGAATGCTCAAAATAGAGTCATTTGATTCCAAAAGGAAATATAGAATGCAAAGAATCACAGTCCAATTCGTTTATTCATTGAAACAACACAAGAAACACACAAGCACGAAACATAACAGAATATCAAAACACTGAACATGTGAAACATCAAGAACAAACTGTATTATTAACGAGAAAAGAAAAATTACAAAAATTGTACCGAATACATGCTCAATCAGAGTCACGGCGGCTGTCACCACCGTGATGTGCGCTCTAAAAGCAAAGAGAACGGAATCCTACTCTATAGAAAGTGGAAAATAACCCTAATCTACAGAGCTTAGAACTATGAACAGAAAATGTATCTCAAAGTGTGCAAAAGTATATGTTTACAAGATGAAAGCCCTTTTTATAGGGTCAGAAAAAACAAAAGAAAACGAAAGAGGGAAAAGGAAAGGGGAAAAAGAAAAAAATGGGAGATGGAGAACCTTGCTGTGATGCTTCGAGCTCTCACGTGACAGCTCCGGTCAGCTCTTCTTTCACACTGGTCATCTTCTTCAACACGTGTGCAACTTCGGTGGAGTGGCACGAACCTCAGGTAAGTGATGTGTTCCTCTTCTTCAGCTCTCACTCTGCCCTAGCTTTGGGTTTTGCTTTCCCTTTCTCCAAATGAAGTGCTCCAGCAAAGAACCCCTAAGGCAACAGTGCACCAAAACGCACCACATCACTAATTGGATTTCAGCCCACCAGCGTTTACAACAACAGTCCTCCCAAAACGCAGTCGTTTCACTCAAGTTTAGCTGAGCGTTTTGATTAAGTGGGCTTCCAATCAGCAGCCAATCCATTGTGAAATCAGCACTCCAATTAAAATGTGCAGCCAGTCCATTCCAATGCTTGCAATAGCAGCGTTCCAGCAGTAGTTTCCAGCAATTTGAGCACCCAATCCAACCCAAATGCCTTTCATTGTACATTGCACCAACGGCCCAATTGCTTTGCATCTGTAACCCAATTTTTAGGACCTTTCTGCAATAAGAAGAAAATGAATTAATGCCCAAAAAAAATAAAAGAAATATTTCTGCAATTCAAAAATTAAAAGAAAAAGTAAAGAAAAAAGATTTTCATTAGAAGATTTTCTCTAAAAAAATATTAATATCCTAATTATTTACAAATGCTAAAAATTACCCCTAAAAACCTAATTTTAACTAGAATTTTATAAAACTAAAGGATTAAGAGAAAAACATAAAACTAGCCTAATTCTAAGAAATTAAAAACTAAAGAAATCTAAGAAATGATTTTTAACAGAGAAAAATATGTAAATCTAGAGTGTTATCACACCCCACACTTAGACAACTGCCCTCCTGGGCAGGGACAACTAAAAATAAAAGGCAAAAGCAAGAGACTCTATCTAAAAAGAAAAGACTAAAGACACACAACAAGGAACACTAGACTCTTATCACATTCAACTCAACTCTGCTAATTACACAACTACCAGCTATTTTTCTCTAATCAGAACTGCACAAACAGAATCACCAACTCTAAATCTAAGTTTCAGTAACTCTAGCAAGTAAACAACAGTTAAATTCGACCAAACCAAACAGAAAGATACAATTCAGAGAAGTAGCAGCCCAAATTCAACCTCACAGGATAAAGTGTTTCTCTCAAAGCACTCAAGTACTTAGGTCAGCCTGTGTTTCACTCCACATAACATGATAGACCACAATTCACAACTTTGGAAAAATTCTAATTGACACTGCTTCAATCAAGATAACTCTAGATCACTAGGACTTTCATGGCTTGTAATGTAATGGAGGATGGAAAGGCTAGATGTATGGGAAATAAAAGCAGAAACTGGAATGGATAAGAGAAATGTGAAAGAGGACAAATAGAACTCACTGCAGGTATTGCATTCTTTTCTTGGCCATAATCTCTTTTTTTTTTTTCTCAGGTCTTTTTCTCAATCAATTTTCTCTTTTTCTCTTTTCCAGACCTTTTTCTTCTATTTTTCAGATTAGATTTTTTTTCTTTTTAGAGCTCTTTTCTTTTCAATCTCACCTCTGACCTTACTCTTTTCTGCTTTCTGAGTTCTAAATTCTCCTTACTTCTCACACATCTCTCAAGGTTGTTTATTGATGGGGGAAATGGTTTATAATGGATGGAAAGCAAAGAAAAAGGCTAAGGCTCAAATGAGGGTACAATGGAAAGAAATGTGAATGGGAAGAAGAAAGAAGGCCTACATCATTTATTAAGTTCTACCAAGATCAAGCACATCAAAGAGAATTAATACAAAATCAGAACTATGACTATACATGCATGCATTCACACTAGAAAGAAAAAATTGGCCCAAAACTCTCCAGGGTTAAAGATTTGTAAAAAATGGAATTGCTACTCTCTATCATGCAAAACCTGCTTATTTAGACTGAACTAACTGCAAAAACTACTGCTAGAGCTACATCTACTCAAATCTAGAGCTAAAGACACTGTTGGCAATCTATCTTAAAGAAATAAAGCTAAGAAGTTAAGTAAGTCAGCAAAAAGTTAAGTAAAATGTGAAATAGAATCTAGAAATACCTGCACAACATTACCTAAAGCTATTTACAACCTAGACAAAGTAAAACTAAACAGAATGCAACCAGAAAGAATCTCAACTAAAGCTCTACAAAGTAAAACAGCAAAAGAGACATCTAAAGCAGAATGATATTAAGCTAACAAATCCTAATTACAAGCCTGGAAAGAAAACAGCAAAAGAAGAAAGAAAGAACTCTAAACATAACCTAAACCAACTCCCATCTAAAACGCTTCTAAAACAGAAAGACAGTAAAAGGAAAAAACAATCAAAGAGTTAACTCTGAACCTAGCTAAACTAAAACAGACTCGAATTTAAAAGAGAAAAAAAAAACTAAGAAAATCATAACAGTAACAATGAATGGAAGAGATCCTAGAAAATTACTGAAAACCAGAACAGGACTCAGAAATTAAAATCTCAGAACAGAACCTATAAGGTAAAATAAAACTGAAACAAATGCTAAACAGAAATTAAAGAGTATCTAATTCGTGAAATAGAAGGCAAGAATATAAGCAGAGAAAGGAAATTCTAATATGAATTCTAATTACAGAAACTATAAGCAAAAATAAAGTCTAATCCTACAGCCTAAAACATATTCTAAAAGCATAAAAAACTAAGTATTGACAAACTAAATTCAGAAAATTTTACAAACAGTAGCAGAAAGAAAATAGAAACTAATTATGAAAAGAAAATCCTAATTGAAAACTTGAAACAAAGCATGAAACTAATCAAGAGCTTAAAACAGAACAAGTAACTACAAAGGAGGAGAAAATAATAGAAATAAGCAAAGAAAAAGGGACCTAAAAGAAGTTCTTTAACAAAAAAAAAAAACAGTAAAAGAACCTAAGCTAAAACAACATAAACCAGAAAATGAATGAACTTTAAAAGACCTAAGAACTATTATCAACAAAACTAACAACTAAACTAAAACAGATCAGTAACAAGAGTAAGTATTTACAGACTAAAGAAAGAATAGTAAACTACTCTAGGGATTTATAAACCAAACCAGACCTAAACTAAGAGAAAAACAGTTCAGAAAAAAAATACCCCTATTTTATTACTAAAACAGATACTAAACACATCTATCAAAGTAAAAGCAAAAATTTTAACTACAACCCCTCACCCCCACACTTAAGAGGCACATTGCCCTCAATGTGTGAGTGAGTAAGGTTTTCTAATCAACAAAAACATACTCAAATCAAACGGCAACAAATATGTACAAGAATAGAAACTGAAAAACACAAAAAGAACAACAACTGAACAAGAATAGAAACAAGACTAAAAAGTAAAACTATAAAACTAAAGAGGAAAAGAACTTATTCAGATTGGCCACAAATCAAAGTTAATTCGTTTTATTTTTATGAAAAACAACATATTATCTATCCTACTATTTATTATGCTACTTAAAGCTATGTAAACTACTTTAAAAGACCTGTAACTACTATTTAAAAGAAGGGAAAAGAAAGAGCTTATTGGATTTTCTCCATTGTGCTCAGCTCCTTTGTGTATTGTCTCCATGGCTGCATTGAAGTTCTCCTGCTTAGGCATTTGTTGCAGTAACTGCAGTTCTCCATTCAAATTTTTCAATTGCTTCTGCACGTTCAAGACTCCTTTAGCAATATTGACACCATCTATTGCCTCCACCAGGGTTGCCTTTGTCTCTGCAGCTTCCTCTTTGTTTAATTCTGCAATGCCATCACTGAATTCGAAGTCAGCATGTGTCTCCATCATAACCTGTGTATTTACATTACAGTCATTCAGCAGGTTCTCAAACAGGTTATCAGAAAACAATGACTTAAATTCAGAGCACCTATCAGTAGGTATCTTTACATTATGCACAACAGAAATTTCATCAAGCAATTTAAAATGCTTAGAAGTATCAGGCACATCAGGTAAAGCATGCAAGACATGAAAACGAGTGTGCATTTCAGCTATACCAGTAGAAGGATTAAAGTCAGATTCAACCTGGACTGGTTCCTCAAAAATGACCTCACTAGCATCTATCAAATCAGCAGCTAAATGAACACCTACTGTGAAGCTATCATCAACTGGAATAATGTCAAAACCAGTGCATAACTCTGAAACAGCATAAGGCATGTCAATATTTTCAATGGAAAAGGCTGAATCTAAAATATGAGTGTGTGCAGGCATAACAGGAACATAATCTAGAGTAGGTTCTATGGGTTCAACTTTAAACAGATCCAAAGCATTAAATTCATATTGAACCTTAGAGAACTCTATGGGAATGCTAAGTTCAGAATAAACCTGTGTTCTCTGATCACTAGCTACCTCATCAGGGTCATTTCCATCCAGCTTGAACATAATGATCTCTTCCTTGGCACCTGCAAAATAGTTAGAAGCAGAACATATGGCAGAACTGATTTCTTCACAAATTTCACAACCACCCCCAAGGCATGTACAACCAGTGAGTTTTTCATTACTCAGTTCTAAAGAGTTTAAGAACCCAGCAAACTCAAGTTCAAGTTCTAATCCTAAATCAGCACAAGCATTTTCAAAATCAACCATATCAACTTTCACATCATCAAAAACTACATATCTATCATCATGAGCATCTGATTCATCATCAAGAAGTGCATTTAAATCTGTGCAATCATAAAAAGCAGTAGATGCAGGTATATGAACTCTATCAATGGAAAATGCTAATTTTATGATATTAGAATGATCAAAGCAAGGACTAAAATCAACAACTTCTACAGGCACATCATGCATATGATCAAACACATTGAAATCATTTTCAGGCTCACACACATCAGCATCAAAATCCATTTCATAGTACTGAAGCACCAAAACATGGTCAGCAGCTTCCCTCATTTTTTTCAAATACTCTTTGGACTTTCTGAAATCAGTTTGTACTTTCAACACAGTAGATTCAACTTTTAAATCAGCAGTACAATCAATTTCCTTGAAACAAGAATGAGGTTCGATACTATCACCATCATAATACACATTTTCACTTAATTGAGCACTAGCAGTGGTAAAATCAGATATAGGAACAACAACAAAACTATTACAATCATGAATCACAGCCAACTCCCTAAAACCATCAACTAGCTTTTCAAAATGAGTATCAGTGTAATTATGGTCATAAGGTTCACATACACATTCAGAAATATCAACAGATGCACTCATACAATCATCACTCATCAGAGAATTGGAATTATCATCATCAAAATTTAAAGTAGAATGTGAATCAATGAAAGAAGGATTAGAGTATACAGTTACAGAGGTGGTTGGACACTCAATCTCTTGAAACTCTGCGGCAGCAGCTACCATTAGTGGTGCTTCATTGGTTGATGCCTCTTTCTCTCCTTCAACTCTCTCAATCAGCTTGTTGACAGCAGCAGCTAACTGAACCACTTGAGTAGTCAGTCCTTGAAGTTCAGATGCTGGAATCCCCTGCTGCTGATCACATAATGGATCTTGCCATGGCTGTACTGATTGGAATTCCTCTTGCTCTGGTGCATCATAATGGAAAAAAGATGGCTGCCGTGGCTGTTCCGACAGGAAATTCTCTTGCTCTGGTTCAGCATATTGGTCCCAGTATACGTGTGGCAGCTGCTGCTGCACTTGCAAGGGTGGTTGCTCATGATATGGTTGAAAACAATGTGGTGGTTGCTGCTGGAAAGCTTGATTGGCTGGCTGCATAAAAACCTCAGGAATAGGCTCATAAAACATGTCAAATCTTGGTGGTTGAGCATTATAAGGAAATGAGAAATTACCATATGCAGAGGAGTGATCCATGCTTAACAATTGCTCACAAGATAAAAACCAATCAGACCAATAAAGCCTCTATCACAGAATTCAACAAAAGAATTGAAAGAAAAGAAAATCTATACAAGCTATATTCACAATTTCTACTCTGCAGAACAGATCCTAATATACAAAAATGAAAACAAAACAAACAGATCCTAAACTAAAAAGGAACATATATGAACACAAAACAGAAATAAAATCAAGAAAACAAACCTAAACAAGACTAACCTAACACTCTAAGACTTAACTCGCCGAGTCCCGGCAACGGCGCCATTTGTTAAACTGATTTTTTTTCGCCTAAAATCAGAACAAACTAAGTTTCCCCACTAATGAAGTATAGGGACAACCTAGGTATCAATCCAAAGACTCGGCTAAAATTAAGCTTAAAGTGTAGAATTAATTCTTGTATTTTATTTACTAACTACTAACTCACAGGCGGGGAAACGGAATTAAAACAAAGAAAATTTAAAAGAAAACAGTAAAGAAACGAAAACTGTTTTAAAAAGAAAACAAGAAAAATAAAATGCAAGAAAATAAAACCTAAACTAAACTATAGAATCTATGTATAACAGAACAGAACCTAAACTAAAATGAGAACTGAATGCAATTAAAACTAACCTATGAATGCTAACAGTTAACAGCACAAGGAAAACAAAACTAAAACTGAACCTAATCTATATATCATCGAATAGAAAATAGGAGCAGAAATCATAATTGAAACAAAACAAGAACAATATAACAACACTGAAATTGAATTTAATCTGACAATTATGAAGCTTAACATCTCTCAAGAAGACCTCTTGATAAGTCATGCTCACTATGGAGTCACATTACATCCAAAACAGATGTAGAAATGCGGATATTTTCCTTCACAAATCTCAAATAAAATTCAATTCCAGATTTAAAATCACATACAAAAATAACAGAAGAAAAAGAATAAAAACACAAAACTGAATGAGTTTTTATTTACTGGACTCATCTTTGGCTCGAGAAGACATCTCGAAAGTGAATGCTCAAAATAGAGTCATTTGATTCCAAAAGGAAATATAGAATGCAAAGAATCACAGTCCAATTCGTTTATTCATTGAAACAACACAAGAAACACACAAGCACGAAACATAACAGAATATCAAAACACTGAACATGTGAAACATCAAGAACAAACTGTATTATTAACGAGAAAAGAAAAATTACAAAAATTGTACCGAATACATGCTCAATCAGAGTCACCGCGGCTGTCACCACCGTGATGTGCGCTCTAAAAGCAAAGAGAACGGAATCCTACTCTATAGAAAGTGGAAAATAACCCTAATCTACAGAGCTTAGAACTATGAACAGAAAATGTATCTCAAAGTGTGCAAAAGTATATATTTACAAGGTGAAAGCCCTTTTTATAGGGTCAGAAAAACAAAAGAAAACGAAAGAGGGAAAAGGAAAGGGGAATAAGAAAAAAATGGGAGATGGAGAACCTTGCTGTGACGCTTCGAGCTCTCACGTGGCAGCTCCGGTCAGCTCTTCTTTCACACTGGTCATCTTCTTCAACACGTGTGCAACTTCGGTGGAGTGGCACGAACCTCAGGTAAGTGATGTGTTCCTCTTCTTCAGCTCTCACTCTGCCCTAGCTTTGGGTTTTGCTTTCCCTTTCTCCAAATGAAGTGCTCCAGCAAAGAACCCCTAAGGCAACAGTGCACCAAAACGCACCACATCACTAATTAGATTTCAGCCCACCAGCGTTTACAACAACAGTCCTCCCAAAACGCAGTCGTTTCACTCAAGTTTAGCTGAGCGTTTTGATTAAGTGGGCTTCCAATCAGCAGCCAATCCATTGTGAAATCAGCACTCCAATTAAAATGTGCAGCCAGTCCATTCCAATGCTTGCAATAGCAGCGTTCCAGCAGTAGTTTCCAGCAATTTGAGCACCCAATCCAACCCAAATGCCTTTCATTGTACATTGCACCAACGGCCCAATTGCTTTGCATATGTAACCCAATTTTTAGGACCTTTCTGCAATAAGAAGAAAATGAATTAATGCCCAAAAACAATAAAAGAAATATTTCTGCAATTCAAAAATTAAAAGAAAAAGTAAAGAAAAAAGATTTTCATTAGAAGATTTTCTCTAAAAAAATATTAATGTCCTAATTATTTACAAATGCTAAAAATTACCCCTAAAAACCTAATTTTAACTAGAATTTTATAAAACTAAAGGATTAAGAGAAAAATATAGTGAAAATCTAAAGGCTTTTAACATAGTGATCAGAGGGCTCTGCAAGGTCAACCGAGTTGCAGAAGCTGAAAAATTGTTGGATGAGGAGATTGTTGTAAAGGGCCTCTGTCCCTCAGTTGTGACTTACAGTCTGCTTATAGATAGTTGGTGCAAAAGTGGTTCTGTTGATAGGGCGATGTCTCTTCTGTCGAAAATGTATGAAGAAGACAAGGAGCCCAATGTCGTCACTTACTCAACTTTGGTGGATGGGTTTTGCAGAGAAGAAAGGCCTGATGATGCACTCTTGGTTTGGAAAGAGATGGAAAGAAAAGGTTGTTCTCCTAATCGAGTTGCTTTTATGGCACTTATTTATGGTCTTTGCATTTGCAAGAGGCCATCTGCTGCACTCCATTATTTACGCGAGATGGAACAGAAAGAAATGAAGCCCGACTCGTTCATTTATATTGCATTGCTCAGTGCTTTTCTGTCTGATATGGACTTGGCCTCTGCATTTGAGATTTTTAAGGAGATGGTTTATTCAGGATTTTTCCCAGAATCCCATGATAAAAGTTACCCCGTTGTGATGGATGCAATAGACAAATTTTCCAAGGATCACAGAACATCCTCTGGTATGAAAGTTTTAAGTGAAGAGGGCAAACTTCCTACGCATTGCTTGATAAATGTCAGATTATAAAGGTTAATCAAATTGTTTATGCCACTGCCAAAGGAATGTTACATCGGACAAGTAAAAATTGAAGCATTTGAAAAGAAACAAATGTACACAAAAAGAAACGTATGCGACTCTCAGATAATTTGCCTACAAAAAGAACTTGAGCTTCGGAATTTTCAAAGATACACGTTACTTGATTTGGATCCTAAGAGAATACAAGAGAAAAAGAGACATAACAGCTGATCAAAGGAGCGCTATGTTGTTCTTCCGGTAGTCATGCGAAATCGTTTACAATGGATTGATATTTGGTTTTCTGTTGGACAAACACAACGAGAGCTCGAAATTTTTTAAGATACACACACAGTGGCGAATTTTCTGTTATATTTTTTTTATAATACTTCATGTAAATGTGATTTTTCCCATTTCATTTTCTTCCTCTAGTAGACGTTTATTACTTTTTAATTTGAAAGTAAAAAAAAATTGTCCTTTCCTTTATGCATGGATATTCAACTGATGGTGAGCTTAAACTGGAAAATTTTGAAATTTGAGGAACTATTACATGTCTGAATTTGAAAATGGATTGGCAAAATAGATTAGATTAAATAATTTAGAGAGATTACTAGAGTCATTTTCTTGTCACTGAAGTCATGAGTTAAGCTACCGTGTTCCACGTGACAACTAGATTTTCCGATAGAATAACGTAACTCAGAAGAAAAAGATATACTAGAGTTGTAGAAGTATTCTAACTATGTTTTGTTAAAATTTGATTGATTTGTTGGATTAATTTATATAACATTTAAAACACATTTTCTTAGAATTTGATTGATTTGCTGAACTGATTTAGAGTATTTAAAACACTTTAATCTTCCATCATCACCATGTAGTGTAATTTTAAAAATCAATACACGTAGTGTAATTTTAAGTTATATAAACACGTGCTTCCCTCTTCATTGCGATAGTAGTGTATAACTCCAGTGTTCGGAATCCCCTCATATTTGCATTCTCCGAAATTGAGATATAGTAGAGAAAAACATCCACAATAATCATGAGAGTTATCCTATAAAAAAAACTGGCCAATTTAACGCCATTCATTCCATTAAAAAAAGTCAATCTAGACTCTAGAGTTTTCATAGATGTATTGTAATAAAATAAATTATCAATGGTAAACTATAATTAATATTGATTTTGTTATTTCTTCCTGTTTAAGTTCTAAAGATGTTTGGAATTGTATTTTCAATTTGTTACAGCTTGTTTATATTTGATCTTTTTATTTATATATTTATCCCGATATTTTAAAGTTACTTGACATAATAAAATAAAAGAAAAAAATATATTGAAGTAATTGTCCTAAAATTGTCCATATCATACTAAATATAATTGTTGTCCCTCCACATTCTTCTTCTCGAGGTGACTTTCTCGGCCGGCCACGAGGACGCACGGCGGGCTGGACTATGGCTGCCATGGATGATGAAGAAGTAGCTCCCGTTCCCATTTGTTTCACGTTCCTGGATGAGAAAGAAAACCCTAGTGGTTTCTAATTGAAGAAGATAGAAGAGGTATTGGGCCTGGACCAGCAAATACTCAATGACATCTCCAAATTTCATCCTCACACCCCTGACAGATACAAAAAAAAAGAGGGGTTTTGGCCCAAACAAAAGAGCTTCAATTTTTTTCCACACTTCTGGTTTCATCTCTGCACCCCTATTCCTATTGGGATGTCCTCTCGTTTTTTTATTATTTGTTTTCTTTTAATTAGTTGGTTTTTATTGCATGTAACCCCTTGTATGATAACTCCACCCCTTTGCTTTATTTATATCCATTACACTTGTTTTTGTCGTTTTACATAAAAATTAAAAAAAAAATAATATGTTTTAAATGTTAAGCACACGTGTGATCGCTCGCATTGTACTTGTGCTAAAAATCTTTTCTTTTTCTTAAATAAATCACAAAAATATGTTTTAAAGATTAAGCACACGTGTGATCCCTCGCATCGTCCTTGTGCTAAAACATTTTTTCCTTTCTTATATAAAACACAAAAAAATATAAAATCTTCAAAAACTAAAAACATCCATATTTTCAAACAAGAAACATTATTTCTGGCCAGAACTACGTGATCCTTGATTCTCCATAAAAAATGGAGATACGTAGGAGCAAGACCAGTCCTTGTCAGGTTCACTTTCCCAAAAATCCAAATTTATCCATAACAAATTGCTCGAACAATTCCTCAAACTTTTCAAGCAGTTTCTAAAAGAACTACGTAACCCTGATTTCTCATTCTAAATGAGAATACGTAGGAACAAGGTCAATCCTTGTCGGACACAAAAAATTAAAAAATATATTTTGTTTCTTTAGATTTTTATTTTAGGGAATATTTAAACATTTTGAAAACCACATCGTATATTTAGTTAAAGGTACTGTCTTAGGACAGACGTTGTAGGGTGCTAATATCTTCCCTACACGTAACCGACTCCCGAACCAATAATCTGGTTCTTGTAGACCATGCCTTATCATTTTATGGTAGAGGTCTTTGTTGGCCAACATCGAGACCGTTCGTCCTCTTCACTGGGAGACCGTTCGTCCTCTACCATGCACTACTGTTTTACGTTCTGTTCCTTCCACCTGCATGCAACCGTTCGTCCTTTATTGAATAATATCACAGACGTTCGGCCGTTCGTCCTCAACCGTTCCGCCGTGCCGTCTTATTGACGTTCGGCAATTCTCATTCTCAAGCGTTCCTTCGTTCGACCGTTCAGCCTCTCAGGTAGCGAGCGTTCGGTCTTGGCTTATTGGTGTTGAGTTTAATATGGCGTTCGGTTTTGAGACTTTGAACGTTCGGTCCTGATTTTGAACGCTCGGCCTTGATGTTGAACGTTCGGTCATGATGTTGAACGTTCGGTCTTGATGTTGAACGTTCGGCCTTGATGTTGAACGTTCGGTCTTTTGTTGTTTAACTTCCGGTCATATTATGTGTTAGAGAACGTTCGGTCATGCTTATTCTTAGTGAACGTTCGGTCATGATGTTTATTCTTAGTGAACGTTCGGTCATGATGTTTATTCTTAGTGAACGTTCGGTCTTGATTGAGCGTTCGCCCAAACAGTAATTTGTTTTAAAATGGTCGTTCGTCATTCTATCGTTCGTCCTGACCCTCATCACTTCTTACCGCTCGTCCTGATCGTTCCCCATGTATGCCGCTCGTCCTGATCGTTCCCCATGTCTGCCGCTCGTCCTAATCATTCTCCCTCTTCTACCGTTCGTCCTGACACTCCTCACTCATTACCGCTCGTCTTGTTCACTATCCCCTCTCGCCTTGGTCGCTCCCCTTTGTTTAGGGCCTAGAAATGATTCCCACTATCTTCCACTAATGATTCCCACTTCACCAACCCTCCAATTATGTCTACCAAATTATTCCAATGGTCCCCCAATCAAAGCTACCGACAGTTTCATCCAATGAGGCTTGCCGACAATTTTGAGTCTTCTGCCAATTTAAGGAGTGCACTTCGTCTTGGGGGGACAGGACTGAACGGCCAACATCTATCTCTTCCCCACAGCTCACGATCAGATCAATATCCTCATCCTGATACCACCTCCAGGATTCATCTTCAACCTATCCTCACCCTCCAATACCTCACGGCCAACACCCGTAACCTCAACAAACCACTTCCTTTTCACTCCCAACTCCATTGCCTTCAACCCTTCATCCATTACTTTCAGCTCCATACACCGTCTCCAACACCTATAATCTTCAATCCCATCTCTTCCTCATCACTCACGGCCAACACCACCATATTCACTCCAAAACTTCCTTTTCATACTGTACTGATAGGTCCTCCCGGCATAAGACAGGCGTTCAACCATTCAAGAAGTGAACGTCCGCCCAATAATCCGGACGTCCGCCACAGAGTCTGGACCGAGCGTCCTCAGGAACCGGACGTTCGTCCAAGGTTGGCACGTCCGCCCAATAATATGGACCGAACGTCCAGCCATTCCAGAATCAGGCGTTCGCCCAAGATGAGACGTCCGCCCAAAGGATTGGACGTCCGCCCAAAGGATTGGACGTCCGCCCAAGGATTTGACGTCCAGCCCAAGAGCTGGACGCCCACCTAGGGTAACATCCCTGACCGACCATCATTCCCAACCGACGCACTTTGCTGATTACACGGTTAAATGCTAATGACACGTTAAAGTCCTAAATAAAGATTAAGGCATTATTGGGCCGTTCCCAGGCCCCCAAAAGGTAAAAGCCCATTACAATTCACTATAAATAAAGGTCTCAGGTATGAACTCTGGACTAACTTGATAACGATGCATACACGCATCACAATCGCTCTGTCATATTACTGACTTGAGCGTCGGAGTGCCTTTAGCAGGTACCCGGCCCCTCCCCAACTGGGAGTGTGGAGCAGCCCTTGGAGTAAGAGGACGTCCGCCCAATTTAGAATGAAGATAAGCGCAGGAAACCGTTCGCCAGCCGGTACTGTTCGCGTGCGACCGTCCGGTCTTCAACAGCGTTCGTCCGTCACTGCACCATTCGCCCGGTCTGCATCAGATGGAGATAAAAGCGTCCGACCGTCCGCCAACCGTTCGGGAGCGTTCGTCCGTCCAACATGAAGTGCGTAGGAGGACGTCCGCCCGGCTTGGAGTAGAGAGCGAGCGCCCGGATTGGAGGACGTCCGCCCGGTTTGGAGCGAGGAGTAGCGCTCGTCCATCTTTGTGCCGCCCGCCAGTGCCGCTTCCTTCGGTTCGGGGGATTCAGCAGTGTCCGCCCGGTCCGTGCATCTTCGTCATCCGCCCGTCCATCTTCAACAGTAAGTTAGTGTGTTTTAACAGGGTCCGCCCGGATCCAGTCGAAACACATACCCAACTTCAACTTCATCTTTCAACTGTCAAAAACCCCCAACCATCAGACTCTCACTAGCTATCACGATTCATCCTTCACTTTTGCCAATAATCACAAAGAATCCAACAATTCAAAAAGAAGAAGGAAGGAATCAAAAAACTGGAATACTAAAGAGTACATTGAAGGCAATCGTCGGCGGTATCGTCGGCGGTATCGTCGGCGACATTGCCAACACCGTTTCTGGCGCGGGCGACACCACTCCTGGCTTTTAGGAGGCCAAGGGGTGTGCGGTGACGCTAGCCGTGGAGCTGTCGTGGACGATGAAAGTGAACCCTGGCCGGCGTGGTGGCCGAGCTCGCCTGGGAGGCGATTCACGAAGGAAAGTGTCCCCCTCGCGCGCAAGGAGTAGAGGAAGGAGGAGGCTCGATTCCATGGCCGGCGACGAGCTCGACGGAGGGCAGCGACCCTAGCTTGGTGGCATCTGTAACTCTCGACGGTGAACGGCCGACATTGTTCCAGAATGAGAAGGTTTATCTCACGTGAAGAGAAGGGAGTGAAGACGGAGGCCAAAACTGCTCCGACGATGGAGGTTCGAGCGGCGGCATCGCAGTCCACGCTTCGCGGTGTCCGAGCTTGCCTCACGAACGCATGGAGGGTGCGGCGGCGCTCCTAGCATGGGTGATGACGCCGGCGACTTTCTCGGTCGGCCACGGGGATGTGCGGCGGGCTGGTCGAAGATGGTGGTCACCGTGGGTGGTGAAGAAGTAGCTCCCGTTCCCATTTGTTTCATGTTTCTGGATGAGAAAGAAGACCTTAGTGGTTTCTGATTGAAGAGGATAAAAGAGGTATTGGGCCAGGACCAGCAAGTGTCATCCCAATATTTCAATTGCACCCCTTCCATTCGGGCTTAAGCCCATTTTGTGCAAATAACACAAAATAAAAAAAAATAGAACAAGAATTGGACCTGGGCACACATTTCGGGATGCACCTCCATTTTTCATCCTTAAAAAAAAATAGATTGACTTTTTTTAATGGAATGAATCGCGTTAAATTGGCCAGTTTTTTTATAGGATAACTCTGATGATTATTGTGGATTTTTTCTCTACTATATCTCAATTTCGAAGAATGCAAATATGAGGGGATTCCGAACACTGGAGTTATACACTACTATCACAATGAAGAGGGAAGCACATGTTTATATAACTTAAAATTACACTACGTGTATTGATTTTTAAAATTACACTACGTGGTGATGATGGAAGATTAAAGTGTTTTAAATACTCTAAGCAAATCAATCAAATTCTAAGAAAATGTGTTTTAAATGTTATATAAATTAATCCAACAAATCAATCAAATTTTAACAAAACATAGTTAGAATACTTCTACAACTCTAGTATATCTTTTTCTTCTGAGTTACCTTACTCTATTGGAAAATCTAGTTGTCACGTGGAACACGATAGCTTAACTCATGACTTCAATGACAAGAAAATGACTCTAGTAATCTCTCTAGATTATTTAATCTAATCTATTTTGCCAATCCATTTTCAAATTCAGACATGTAATAGTTCCTCAAATTTCAAAATTTCCCAGTTTAAGCTCACCATCAGTTGAATATCCATGCTAGATAAAGGAAAGGACAATTTTTTTTTACTTTCAAATTAAAAAGTAATAAACGTCAACTTGAGGAAGAAAATGAAATGGGAAAAATCACATTTACATGAAGTATTATAAAAAAAAAATATAACAGAAAATTCGCCACTGTGTGTGTATCTTAAAAAATTTCGAGTTCTCGTTGTGTTTGTCCAACAGAAAACCAAATATCAATACATTGTAAACGATTTCGCATGACTACCGGAAGAACAACATAGCGCTCCTTTGATCAGCTGTTATGTCTCTTTTTCTCTTGTATTCTCTTAGGATCCAAATCAAGTAACGTGTATCTTTGAAAATTCCGGAGCTCAAGTTCTTTTTGTAGGCAAATTATCTGAGAGTCGCATACGTTTCTTTTTGTGTACATTTGTTTCTTTTCAAATGCTTCAATTTTTACTTGTCCGATGTAACATTCCTTTGGCAGTGGCATAAACAATTTGATTAACCTTTATAATCCGACGTTTATCAAGCAATGCGTAGGAAGTTTGCCCTCTTCACTTAAAACTTTCATACCAGAGGATGTTCTGTGATCCTTGGAAAATTTGTCTATTGCATCCATCACAACGGGGTAACTTTTATCATGGGATTCTGGGAAAAATCCTGAATAAACCATCTCCTTAAAAATCTCAAATGCAGAGGCCAAGTCCATATCAGACAGAAAAGCACTGAGCAATGCAATATAAATGAACGAGTCGGGCTTCATTTCTTTCTGTTCCATCTCGCGTAAATAATGGAGTGCAGCAGATGGCCTCTTGCAAATGCAAAGACCATAAATAAGTGCCATAAAAGCAACTCGATTAGGAGAACAACCTTTTCTTTCCATCTCTTTCCAAACCAAGAGTGCATCATCAGGCCTTTCTTCTCTGCAAAACCCATCCACCAAAGTTGAGTAAGTGACGACATTGGGCTCCCTGTCTTCTTCAGACATTTTCGACAGAAGAGACATCGCCCTATCAACAGAACCACTTTTGCACCAACTATCTATAAGCAGACTGTAAGTCACAACTGAGGGACAGAGGCCCTTTACAACAATCTCCTCATCCAACAATTTTTCAGCTTCTGCAACTCGGTTGACCTTGCAGAGCCCTCTGATCACTATGTTAAAAGCCTTTAGATTTTCACTATATTTTTCTCTTAATCCTTTAGTTTTATAAAATTCTAGTTAAAATTAGGTTTTTAGGGGTAATTTTTAGCATTTGTAAATAATTAGGACATTAATACTTTTTTAGAGAAAATCTTCTAATGAAAATCTTTTTTCTTTACTTTTTCTTTTAATTTTTGAATTGCAGAAATATTTCTTTTATTTTTTTTGGGCATTAATTCATTTTCTTCTTATTGCATAAAGGTCCTAAAAATTGGGTTACAGATGCAAAGCAATTGGGCCGTTGGTGCAATGTACAATGAAAGGCATTTGGGTTGGATTGGGTGCTCAAATTGCTGGAAACTACTGCTGGAACGCTGCTATTGCAAGCATTGGAATGGACTGGCTGCACATTTTAATTGGAGTGCTGATTTCACAATGGATTGGCTGCTGATTGGAAGCCCACTTAATCAAAACGCTCAGCTAAACTTGAGTGAAACGACTGCGTTTTGGGAGGACTGTTGTTGTAAACGCTGGTGGGCTGAAATCCAATTAGTGATGTGGTGCGTTTTGGTGCACTGTTGCCTTAGGGGTTCTTTGCTGGAGCACTTCATTTGGAGAAAGGGAAAGCAAAACCCAAAGCTAGGGCAGAGTGAGAGCTGAAGAAGAGGAACACATCACTTACCTGAGGTTCGTGCCACTCCACCGAAGTTGCACACGTGTTGAAGAAGATGACCAGTGTGAAAGAAGAGCTGACCGGAGCTGCCACGTGAGAGCTCGAAGCGTCACAGCAAGGTTCTCCATCTCCCATTTTTTTCTTATTCCCCTTTCCTTTTCCCTCTTTCGTTTTCTTTTGTTTTTCTGACCCTATAAAAGGGGCTTTCACCTTGTAAACATATACTTTTGCACACTTTGAGATACATTTTCTGTTCATAGTTCTAAGCTCTGTAGATTAGGGTTATTTTCCACTTTCTATAGAGTAGGATTCCGTTCTCTTTGCTTTTAGAGCGCACATCACGGTGGTGACAGCCGCGGTGACTCTGATTGAGCATGTATTCGGTACAATTTTTGTAATTTTTCTTTTCTCGTTAATAATACAGTTTGTTCTTGATGTTTCACATGTTCAGTGTTTTGATATTCTGTTATGTTTCGTGCTTGTGTGTTTCTTGTGTTGTTTCAATGAATAAACGAATTGGACTGTGATTCTTTGCATTCTATATTTCCTTTTGGAATCAAATGACTCTATTTTGAGCATTCACTTTCGAGATGTCTTCTCGAGCCAAAGATGAGTCCAGTAAATAAAAACTCATTCAGTTTTGTGTTTTTATTCTTTTTCTTCTGTTATTTTTGTAT
The DNA here is from genome assembly GCF_029865625.1 of Vigna umbellata. Classification (NCBI taxonomy): domain Eukaryota; kingdom Viridiplantae; phylum Streptophyta; class Magnoliopsida; order Fabales; family Fabaceae; genus Vigna; species Vigna umbellata. The sequence continues at coordinate 3,144,176 of NC_142167.1, read as the reverse complement.
GTGATTTTAAATCTGGAATTGAATTTTATTTGAGATTTGTGAAGGAAAATATCCGCATTTCTACATCTGTTTTGGATGTAATGTGACTCCATAGTGAGCATGACTTATCAAGAGGTCTTCTTGAGAGATGTTAAGCTTCATAATTGTCAGATTAAATTCAATTTCAGTGTTGTTATATTGTTCTTGTTTTGTTTCAATTATGATTTCTGCTCCTATTTTCTATTCGATGATATATAGATTAGGTTCAGTTTTAGTTTTGTTTTCCTTGTGCTGTTAACTGTTAGCATTCATAGGTTAGTTTTAATTGCATTCAGTTCTCATTTTAGTTTAGGTTCTGTTCTGTTATACATAGATTCTATAGTTTAGTTTAGGTTTTATTTTCTTGCATTTTATTTTTCTTGTTTTCTTTTTAAAACAGTTTTCGTTTCTTTACTGTTTTCTTTTAAATTTTCTTTGTTTTAATTCCGTTTCCCCGCCTGTGAGTTAGTAGTTAGTAAATAAAATACAAGAATTAATTCTACACTTTAAGCTTAATTTTAGCCGAGTCTTTGGATTGATACCTAGGTTGTCCCTATACTTCATTAGTGGGGAAACTTAGTTTGTTCTGATTTTAGGCGAAAAAAAATCAGTTTAACAAATGGCGCCGTTGCCGGGACTCGGCGAGTTAAGTCTTAGAGTGTTAGGTTAGTCTTGTTTAGGTTTGTTTTCTTGATTTTATTTCTGTTTTGTGTTCATATATGTTCCTTTTTAGTTTAGGATCTGTTTGTTTTGTTTTCATTTTTGTATATTAGGATCTGTTCTGCAGAGTAGAAATTGTGAATATAGCTTGTATAGATTTTCTTTTCTTTCAATTCTTTTGTTGAATTCTGTGATAGAGGCTTTATTGGTCTGATTGGTTTTTATCTTGTGAGCAATTGTTAAGCATGGATCACTCCTCTGCATATGGTAATTTCTCATTTCCTTATAATGCTCAACCACCAAGATTTGACATGTTTTATGAGCCTATTCCTGAGGTTTTTATGCAGCCAGCCAATCAAGCTTTCCAGCAGCAACCACCACATTGTTTTCAACCATATCATGAGCAACCACCCTTGCAAGTGCAGCAGCAGCTGCCACACGTATACTGGGACCAATATGCTGAACCAGAGCAAGAGAATTTCCTGTCGGAACAGCCACGGCAGCCATCTTTTTTCCATTATGATGCACCAGAGCAAGAGGAATTCCAATCAGTACAGCCATGGCAAGATCCATTATGTGATCAGCAGCAGGGGATTCCAGCATCTGAACTTCAAGGACTGACTACTCAAGTGGTTCAGTTAGCTGCTGCTGTCAACAAGCTGATTGAGAGAGTTGAAGGAGAGAAAGAGGCATCAACCAATGAAGCACCACTAATGGTAGCTGCTGCCGCAGAGTTTCAAGAGATTGAGTGTCCAACCACCTCTGTAACTGTATACTCTAATCCTTCTTTCATTGATTCACATTCTACTTTAAATTTTGATGATGATAATTCCAATTCTCTGATGAGTGATGATTGTATGAGTGCATCTGTTGATATTTCTGAATGTGTATGTGAACCTTATGACCATAATTACACTGATACTCATTTTGAAAAGCTAGTTGATGGTTTTAGGGAGTTGGCTGTGATTCATGATTGTAATAGTTTTGTTGTTGTTCCTATATCTGATTTTACCACTGCTAGTGCTCAATTAAGTGAAAATGTGTATTATGATGGTGATAGTATCGAACCTCATTCTTGTTTCAAGGAAATTGATTGTACTGCTGATTTAAAAGTTGAATCTACTGTGTTGAAAGTACAAACTGATTTCAGAAAGTCCAAAGAGTATTTGAAAAAAATGAGGGAAGCTGCTGACCATGTTTTGGTGCTTCAGTACTATGAAATGGATTTTGATGCTGATGTGTGTGAGCCTGAAAATGATTTCAATGTGTTTGATCATATGCATGATGTGCCTGTAGAAGTTGTTGATTTTAGTCCTTGCTTTGATCATTCTAATATCATAAAATTAGCATTTTCCATTGATAGAGTTCATATACCTGCATCTACTGCTTTTTATGATTGCACAGATTTAAATGCACTTCTTGATGATGAATCAGATGCTCATGATGATAGATATGTAGTTTTTGATGATGTGAAAGTTGATATGGTTGATTTTGAAAATGCTTGTGCTGATTTAGGATTAGAACTTGAACTTGAGTTTGCTGGGTTCTTAAACTCTTTAGAACTGAGTAATGAAAAACTCACTGGTTGTACATGCCTTGGGGGTGGTTGTGAAATTTGTGAAGAAATCAGTTCTGCCATATGTTCTGCTTCTAACTATTTTGCAGGTGCCAAGGAAGAGATCATTATGTTCAAGCTGGATGGAAATGACCCTGATGAGGTAGCTAGTGATCAGAGAACACAGGTTTATTCTGAACTTAGCATTCCCATAGAGTTCTCTAAGGTTCAATATGAATTTAATGCTTTGGATCTGTTTAAAGTTGAACCCATAGAACCTACTCTAGATTATGTTCCTGTTATGCCTGCACACACTCATATTTTAGATTCAGCCTTTTCCATTGAAAATATTGACATGCCTTATGCTGTTTCAGAGTTATGCACTGGTTTTGACATTATTCCAGTTGATGATAGCTTCACAGTAGGTGTTCATTTAGCTGCTGATTTGATAGATGCTAGTGAGGTCATTTTTGAGGAACCAGTCCAGGTTGAATCTGACTTTAATCCTTCTACTGGTATAGCTGAAATGCACACTCGTTTTCATGTCTTGCATGCTTTACCTGATGTGCCTGATACTTCTAAGCATTTTAAATTGCTTGATGAAATTTCTGTTGTGCATAATGTAAAGATACCTACTGATAGGTGCTCTGAATTTAAGTCATTGTTTTCTGATAACCTGTTTGAGAACCTGCTGAATGACTGTAATGTAAATACACAGGTTATGATGGAGACACATGCTGACTTCGAATTCAGTGATGGCATTGCAGAATTAAACAAAGAGGAAGCTGCAGAGACAAAGGCAACCCTGGTGGAGGCAATAGATGGTGTCAATATTGCTAAAGGAGTCTTGAACGTGCAGAAGCAATTGAAAAATTTGAATGGAGAACTGCAGTTACTGCAACAAATGCCTAAGCAGGAGAACTTCAATGCAGCCATGGAGACAATACACAAAGGAGCTGAGCACAATGGAGAAAATCCAATAAGCTCTTTCTTTTCCCTTCTTTTAAATAGTAGTTACAGGTCTTTTATAGTAGTTTACATAGCTTTAAGTAGCATAATAAATAGTAGGATAGATAATATGTTGTTTTTCATAAAAATAAAACGAATTAACTTTGATTTGTGGCCAATCTGAATAAGTTCTTTTCCTCTTTAGTTTTATAGTTTTACTTTTTAGTCTTGTTTCTATTCTTGTTCAGTTGTTGTTCTTTTTGTGTTTTTCAGTTTCTATTCTTGTACATATTTGTTGCCGTTTGATTTGAGTATGTTTTTGTTGATTAGAAAACCTTACTCACTCACACATTGAGGGCAATGTGCCTCTTAAGTGTGGGGGTGAGGGGTTGTAGTTAAAATTTTTGCTTTTACTTTGATAGATGTGTTTAGTATCTGTTTTAGTAATAAAATAGGGGTATTTTTTTTCTGAACTGTTTTTCTCTTAGTTTAGGTCTGGTTTGGTTTATAAATCCCTAGAGTAGTTTACTATTCTTTCTTTAGTCTGTAAATACTTACTCTTGTTACTGATCTGTTTTAGTTTAGTTGTTAGTTTTGTTGATAATAGTTCTTAGGTCTTTTAAAGTTCATTCATTTTCTGGTTTATGTTGTTTTAGCTTAGGTTCTTTTACTGTTTTTTTTTTTTTGTTAAAGAACTTCTTTTAGGTCCCTTTTTCTTTGCTTATTTCTATTATTTTCTCCTCCTTTGTAGTTACTTGTTCTGTTTTAAGCTCTTGATTAGTTTCATGCTTTGTTTCAAGTTTTCAATTAGGATTTTCTTTTCATAATTAGTTTCTATTTTCTTTCTGCTACTGTTTGTAAAATTTTCTGAATTTAGTTTGTCAATACTTAGTTTTTTATGCTTTTAGAATATGTTTTAGGCTGTAGGATTAGACTTTATTTTTGCTTATAGTTTCTGTAATTAGAATTCATATTAGAATTTCCTTTCTCTGCTTATATTCTTGCCTTCTATTTCACGAATTAGATACTCTTTAATTTCTGTTTTAGCATTTGTTTCAGTTTTATTTTACCTTATAGGTTCTGTTCTGAGATTTTAATTTCTGAGTCCTGTTCTGGTTTTCAGTAATTTTCTAGGATCTCTTCCATTCATTGTTACTGTTATGATTTTCTTAGTTTTTTTTTTCTCTTTTAAATTCGAGTCTGTTTTAGTTTAGCTAGGTTCAGAGTTAACTCTTTGATTGTTTTTTCCTTTTACTGTCTTTCTGTTTTAGAAGCGTTTTAGATGGGAGTTGGTTTAGGTTATGTTTAGAGTTCTTTCTTTCTTCTTTTGCTGTTTTCTTTCCAGGCTTGTAATTAGGATTTGTTAGCTTAATATCATTCTGCTTTAGATGTCTCTTTTGCTGTTTTACTTTGTAGAGCTTTAGTTGAGATTCTTTCTGGTTGCATTCTGTTTAGTTTTACTTTGTCTAGGTTGTAAATAGCTTTAGGTAATGTTGTGCAGGTATTTCTAGATTCTATTTCACATTTTACTTAACTTTTTGCTGACTTACTTAACTTCTTAGCTTTATTTCTTTAAGATAGATTGCCAACAGTGTCTTTAGCTCTAGATTTGAGTAGATGTAGCTCTAGCAGTAGTTTTTGCAGTTAGTTCAGTCTAAATAAGCAGGTTTTGCATGATAGAGAGTAGCAATTCCATTTTTTACAAATCTTTAACCCTGGAGAGTTTTGGGCCAATTTTTTCTTTCTAGTGTGAATGCATGCATGTATAGTCATAGTTCTGATTTTGTATTAATTCTCTTTGATGTGCTTGATCTTGGTAGAACTTAATAAATGATGTAGGCCTTCTTTCTTCTTCCCATTCACATTTCTTTCCATTGTACCCTCATTTGAGCCTTAGCCTTTTTCTTTGCTTTCCATCCATTATAAACCATTTCCCCCATCAATAAACAACCTTGAGAGATGTGTGAGAAGTAAGGAGAATTTAGAACTCAGAAAGCAGAAAAGAGTAAGGTCAGAGGTGAGATTGAAAAGAAAAGAGCTCTAAAAAAAAAAAAATCTAATCTGAAAAATAGAAGAAAAAGGTCTGGAAAAGAGAAAAAGAGAAAATTGATTGAGAAAAAGACCTGAGAAAAAAAAAAAGAGATTATGGCCAAGAAAAGAATGCAATACCTGCAGTGAGTTCTATTTGTCCTCTTTCACATTTCTCTTATCCATTCCAGTTTCTGCTTTTATTTCCCATACATCTAGCCTTTCCATCCTCCATTACATTACAAGCCATGAAAGTCCTAGTGATCTAGAGTTATCTTGATTGAAGCAGTGTCAATTAGAATTTTTCCAAAGTTGTGAATTGTGGTCTATCATGTTATGTGGAGTGAAACACAGGCTGACCTAAGTACTTGAGTGCTTTGAGAGAAACACTTTATCCTGTGAGGTTGAATTTGGGCTGCTACTTCTCTGAATTGTATCTTTCTGTTTGGTTTGGTCGAATTTAACTGTTGTTTACTTGCTAGAGTTACTGAAACTTAGATTTAGAGTTGGTGATTCTGTTTGTGCAGTTCTGATTAGAGAAAAATAGCTGGTAGTTGTGTAATTAGCAGAGTTGAGTTGAATGTGATAAGAGTCTAGTGTTCCTTGTTGTGTGTCTTTAGTCTTTTCTTTTTAGATAGAGTCTCTTGCTTTTGCCTTTTATTTTTAGTTGTCCCTGCCCAGGAGGGCAGTTGTCTAAGTGTGGGGGTGTGATAACACTCTAGATTTACATATTTTTCTCTGTTAAAAATCATTTCTTAGATTTCTTTAGTTTTTAATTTCTTAGAATTAGGCTAGTTTTATGTTTTTCTCTTAATCCTTTAGTTTTATAAAATTCTAGTTAAAATTAGGTTTTTAGGGGTAATTTTTAGCATTTGTAAATAATTAGGATATTAATATTTTTTTAGAGAAAATCTTCTAATGAAAATCTTTTTTCTTTACTTTTTCTTTTAATTTTTGAATTGCAGAAATATTTCTTTTATTTTTTTTGGGCATTAATTCATTTTCTTCTTATTGCAGAAAGGTCCTAAAAATTGGGTTACAGATGCAAAGCAATTGGGCCGTTGGTGCAATGTACAATGAAAGGCATTTGGGTTGGATTGGGTGCTCAAATTGCTGGAAACTACTGCTGGAACGCTGCTATTGCAAGCATTGGAATGGACTGGCTGCACATTTTAATTGGAGTGCTGATTTCACAATGGATTGGCTGCTGATTGGAAGCCCACTTAATCAAAACGCTCAGCTAAACTTGAGTGAAACGACTGCGTTTTGGGAGGACTGTTGTTGTAAACGCTGGTGGGCTGAAATCCAATTAGTGATGTGGTGCGTTTTGGTGCACTGTTGCCTTAGGGGTTCTTTGCTGGAGCACTTCATTTGGAGAAAGGGAAAGCAAAACCCAAAGCTAGGGCAGAGTGAGAGCTGAAGAAGAGGAACACATCACTTACCTGAGGTTCGTGCCACTCCACCGAAGTTGCACACGTGTTGAAGAAGATGACCAGTGTGAAAGAAGAGCTGACCGGAGCTGCCACGTGAGAGCTCGAAGCATCACAGCAAGGTTCTCCATCTCCCATTTTTTTCTTTTTCCCCTTTCCTTTTCCCTCTTTCGTTTTCTTTTGTTTTTCTGACCCTATAAAAAGGGCTTTCATCTTGTAAACATATACTTTTGCACACTTTGAGATACATTTTCTGTTCATAGTTCTAAGCTCTGTAGATTAGGGTTATTTTCCACTTTCTATAGAGTAGGATTCCGTTCTCTTTGCTTTTAGAGCGCACATCACGGTGGTGACAGCCGCGTGACTCTGATTGAGCATGTATTCGGTACAATTTTTGTAATTTTTCTTTTCTCGTTAATAATACAGTTTGTTCTTGATGTTTCACATGTTCAGTGTTTTGATATTCTGTTATGTTTCGTGCTTGTGTGTTTCTTGTGTTGTTTCAATGAATAAACGAATTGGACTGTGATTCTTTGCATTCTATATTTCCTTTTGGAATCAAATGACTCTATTTTGAGCATTCACTTTCGAGATGTCTTCTCGAGCCAAAGATGAGTCCAGTAAATAAAATCAAGCCTCAATTTTCTAGTCCACTTAACAGGAGGTTTTTTAAAAGCTCCAACCCCTAAAGCCCCACACAAAGTGGGCTGGGGTAGGGTTAGGATGGGGCTAGCCCCAAATTAAATTAATTCATTTTTAATGTATTTTTAGTTATTTCTTTTATTTATTTTACAAGTTTAATAATTTTCAAAATTTACATGATATTTAATATCTTTTTAATTAAATATAAATGTATAAATATTGATTTTATAAAAACTTATTTAAAATAAATTTTGAATTATAAGTATATTTTAAATATATAATTTTATTATTTTGGAAAGTTGAAAAGAAAATTTTTATTATTATTTTTATTTAAAAGAAAATGAAAAAATTTCAAAATAAAAATTATAAAAGTAACACAGTTGAAAATTCGATTTTTCAATAATTGAATTCTGATATCTATATAAATATTTGAAATATTAATTAGGGATAGATTTTAAATTCGAATCTATTGATTGGATGAATTTTTAATATCGGTGTAAAATTTTTATTTTTTATAGTTTGTCATATAAAATTCTTTTGTTGAATGTTTTGTATAGATATATATGCATTAAAAAATTAAACCACAAACTTTGTAAAGTTTAAAATTAATTTCACGTAATAAAAGAACTAATTTTTTAGTGAAAATCCTTGTTAGGCAAAATTCTTATAAATATCATAAATGTTAGTATACAAGATCTAGATGTAATCCTAGTGGTTATAAAATCAGATTTTTTTTTTCTTACCTCTTAGATTAAATTAATATTCTAAAATCATACTTATCTTTATTCAACAAAGATCGTTTTTATTGAATTGTTTATCATAATTGAGCCGATTGTAATAAAAAATAATTAAATAATGGATACAATATTTTTAAATATAAATGTTATAATTTATAATACTAAAATTAAAATTATTATTGTATTTAATTATTAACATATAAAATAAATAAAAATTATAATAATTATAATAATAAATAAATTACATCAATTTCTCTTAATAAGAAACTAATAAAAAAGACAAATGAATACAATATAAAATATATGAAAAGGACATAAAAATATAAATTGATGTAAATGACTAAATTATACGTTTTATAATATTTTTTTAAAAGAATTATATAACTTTGTAAATAATAAATATTAATTTTATTAAATTTGGAAAATTTAAAAAGTTAAAAAGTTATTATTAAGTCAAAATTTTAACATGTTCACACCAATTAAAAATAATGTAATTTTGATCACAAATCTTAATCGAATGACATTGTTTTAAACTAGTGACAAAATAGATTACCATCTATAAATAAATTCGTTAGTCCATCAAAATTTTACCAATTAAATTAAATTTTTTAACTTTTAAACCTATTTTATGTGGATATCTCTGAACCGTCAAATTTACAAACCAAAATTAAGATGAAAAAATTATCAAAACAAAATTTGAAAATTAAGGAATAATTATATAAAAGCATTATTATTAAACTAATTAATATAGAAACAGTTATGAAGTAGAAAATTAATTTTATTCGTAAAAAAATATAATTACACATGAATCAATTATGATTATAAGTTATTATTAACTCTCAAACACCCAATTTCGTCCGGATTGACTAATAGGTTTGCTGTATTTTATTTTCATCATGAGTGTAAAATAAAACTAAAGGATTAAGAGAAAAACATAAAACTAGCCTAATTCTAAGAAATTAAAAACTAAAGAAATCTAAGAAATGATTTTTAACAGAGAAAAATATGTAAATCTAGAGTGTTATCAGTTTCCTATTCTGCAACAATGGGGGGTTTGATCAAGATTCAAGAAGTGGACCGAGCATTGAACTTGCTCAGGGATTTGTGTTCTCGTGGCCATTGTCTTGATGTGATGGCTTTTAACATAGTGATCAGAGGGCTCTGCAAGGTCAACTGAGTTGCAGAAGCTGAAAAATTGTTGGATGAGATTGTTGTAAAGGGCCTCTGTCCCTCAGTTGTGACTTACAGTCTGCTTATAGATAGTTGGTGCAAAAGTGGTTCTGTTGATAGGGCGATGTCTCTTCTGTCGAAAATGTCTGAAGAAGACAGGGAGCCCAATGTCGTCACTTACTCAACTTTGGTGGATGGGTTTTGCAGAGAAGAAAGGCCTGATGATGCACTCTTGGTTTGGAAAGAGATGGAAAGAAAAGGTTGTTCTCCTAATCGAGTTGCTTTTATGGCACTTATTTATGGTCTTTGCATTTGCAAGAGGCCATCTGCTGCACTCCATTATTTACACGAGATGGAACAGAAAGAAATGAAGCCCGACTCGTTCATTTATACTGCATTGCTCGGTGCTTTTCTGTCTGATATGGACTTGGCCTCTGCATTTGAGATTTTTAAGGAGATGGTTTATTCAGGATTTTTCCCAGAATCCCATGATAAAAGTTACCCCGTTGTGATGGATGCAATAGACAAATTTTCCAAGGATCACAGAACATCCTCTGGTATGAAAGTTTTAAGTGAAGAGGGCAAACTTCCTACGCATTGCTTGATAAACGTCGGATTATAAAGGTTAATCAAATTGTTTATGCCACTGCCAAAGGAATGTTACATCGGACAAGTAAAAATTGAAGCATTTGAAAAGAAACAAATGTACACAAAAAGAAACGTATGCGACTCTCAGATAATTTGCCTACAAAAAGAACTTGAGCTCCGAAATTTTCAAAGATACACGTTACTTGATTTGGATCCTAAGAGAATACAAGAGAAAAAGAGACATAACAGCTGATCAAATGAGCGCTATGTTGTTCTTCCGGTAGTCATGCGAAATCGTTTACAATGTATTGATATTTGGTTTTCTGTTGGACAAACACAACGAGAGCTCGAAATTTTTTAAGATACACACACAGTGGCGAATTTTCTGTTATATTTTTTTTTTTATAATACTTCATGTAAATGTGATTTTTCCCATTTCATTTTCTTCCTCTAGTAGACGTTTATTACTTTTTAATTTGAAAGTAAAAAAAAAATTGTCCTTTCCTTTATCTAGCATGGATATTCAACTGATGGTGAGCTTAAACTGGGAAATTTTGAAATTTGAGGAACTATTACATGTCTGAATTTGAAAATGGATTGGCAAAATAGATTAGATTAAATAATTTAGAGAGATTACTAGAGTCATTTTCTTGTCACTGAAGTCATGAGNTGAGTAAGGTTTTCTAATCAACAAAAACATACTCAAATCAAACAGCAACAAATATGTACAAGAATAGAAACTGAAAAACACAAAAAGAACAACAACTGAACAAGAATAGAAACAAGACTTAAAAGTAAAACTATAAAACTAAAGAGGAAAAGAACTTATTCAGATTGGCCACAAATCAAAGTTAATTCGTTTTATTTTTATGAAAAACAACATATTATCTATCCTACTATTTATTATGCTACTTAAAGCTATGTAAACTACTATAAAAGATCTGTAACTACTATTTAAACGAAGGGAAAAGAAAGAGCTTATTGGATTTTCTCCATTGTGCTCAACTCCTTTGTGTATTGTCTCCATGGCTGCATTGAAGTTCTCCTGCTTAGGCATTTGTTGCAGTAACTGCAGTTCTCCATTCAAATTTTTCAATTGCTTCTGCACGTTCAAGACTCCTTTAGCAATATTGACACCATCTATTGCCTCCACCAGGGTTGCCTTTGTCTCTGTAGCTTCCTCTTTGTTCAATTCTGCAATGCCATCACTGAATTCGAAGTCAGCATGTGTCTCCATCATAACCTGTGTATTTACATTACAGTCATTCAACAGGTTCTCAAACAGGTTATCAGAAAACAATGACTTAAATTCATAGCACCTATCGGTAGGTATCTTTACATTATGCACAACAGAAATTTCATCAAGCAATTTAAAATGCTTAGAAGTATCAGGCACATCAGGTAAAGCATGCAAGACATGAAAACGAGTGTGCATTTCAGCTATACCAGTAGAAGGATTAAAGTCAGATTCAACCTGGACTGGTTCCTCAAAAATGACCTCACTAGCATCTATCAAATCAGCAGCTAAATGAACACCTACTGTGAAGCTATCATCAACTGGAATAATGTCAAAACCAGTGCATAACTCTGAAACAGCATAAGGCATGTCAATATTTTCAATGGAAAAGGCTGAATCTAAAATATGAGTGTGTGCAGGCATAACAGGAACATAATCTAGAGTAGGTTCTATGGGTTCAACTTTAAACAGATCCAAAGCATTAAATTCATATTGAACCTTAGAGAACTCTATGGGAATGCTAAGTTCAGAATAAACCTGCGTTCTCTGATCACTAGCTACCTCATCAGGGTCATTTCCATCCAGCTTGAACATAATGATCTCTTCCTTGGCACCTGCAAAATAGTTAGAAGCAGAACATATGGCAGAACTAATTTCTTCACAAATTTCACAACCACCCCCAAGGCATGTACAACCAGTGAGTTTTTCATTACTCAGTTCTAAAGAGTTTAAGAACCCAGCAAACTCAAGTTCAAGTTCTAATCCTAAATCAGCACAAGCATTTTCAAAATCAACCATATCAACTTTCACATCATCAAAAACTACATATCTATCATCATGAGCATCTGATTCATCATCAAGAAGTGCATTTAAATCTGTGCAATCATAAAAAGCAGTAGATGCAGGTATATGAACTCTATCAATGGAAAATGCTAATTTTATGATATTAGAATGATCAAAGCAAGGACTAAAATCAACAACTTCTACAGGCACATCATGCATATGATCAAACACATTGAAATCATTTTCAGGCTCACACACATCAGCATCAAAATCCATTTCATAGTACTGAAGCACCAAAACATGGTCAGCAGCTTCCCTCATTTTTTTCAAATACTCTTTGGACTTTCTGAAATCAGTTTGTACTTCCAGTTCAGCAGATTCAGCTTTTAAATCAGCAGTACAATCAATTTTATTGAAACAAGAATGAGGTTCAATACTATCACCATCATAATAGACATTTTCACTTAATTGAGCACTAGCAGTGGTAAAATCAGATATAGGAACAGCAACAAAACTATTACAATCATGAATCACAGCCAACTCCCTAAAACCATCAACTAGCTTTTCAAAATCATCACCAGTGTAATTATGGTCATAAGGTTCACAAACACATTCAGAAAAATCATCAGATGCATTCATACAATCATCACTCATCAGAGAATTGGAATTATCATCATCAAAATTTAAATTAGAATGTGAATCAATGAAAGAAGGATTAGAGTATACAGTTACAGAGGTGGTTGGACACTTAATCTCTTGAAACTCTGCGGCAGCAGCTACCATTAGTGGTGCTTCATTAGTTGCTGCCTCTTTCTCCTTTTCAACTCTCCCAGTCAACTTGTTGACTACAGCTACTAACTCTGCCACTTGATTGGTTAGTCCTTGAAGTTCATATGCTGGAATCCCCTGCTGCTGATCACATAATTGATCCTGCCATGGCTGTACTGATTGGAATTCCTCCAGCCCTATTTCAGCATACTGGTGCCAATATGAATGTGGCAGCTGCTGCTGCATAATCCAGGGTTGCTGCTCACCATATGGTTGAAAACAAAGTGGTGGTTGCTGTTGGAAATCTTGATTGATTGGCTGCAAAAATTCCTCAGCAACAGGCTCAAAGAACATGTTAATTCTTTGTGGTGGAGCATTGTAAGGGAAAGGGAAATTACCATATGCAGAGGAGTGATCCATGCTTACCAATTGCTCACAAGATAAAAACCAATCAGACCAATAAAGCCTCTATCACAGAATTCAACAAAAGAATTGAAAGAAAAGAAAATCTATACAAGCTATATTCACAATTTCTACTCTGCAGAACAGATCCTAATATACAAAAATGAAAACAAAACAAACAGATCCTAAACTAAAAAGGAACATATATGAACACAAAACAGAAATAAAATCAAGAAAACAAACCTAAACAAGACTAACCTAACACTCTAAGACTTAACTCGCCGAGTCCCGGCAACGGCGCCATTTGTTAAACTGATTTTTTTTCGCCTAAAATCAGAACAAACTAAGTTTCCCCACTAATGAAGTATAGGGACAACCTAGGTATCAATCCAAAGACTCGGCTAAAATTAAGCTTAAAGTGTAGAATTAATTCTTGTATTTTATTTACTAACTACTAACTCACAGGCGGGGAAACGGAATTAAAACAAAGAAAATTTAAAAGAAAACAGTAAAGAAACGAAAACTGTTTTAAAAAGAAAACAAGAAAAATAAAATGCAAGAAAATAAAACCTAAACTAAACTATAGAATCTATGTATAACAGAACAGAACCTAAACTAAAATGAGAACTGAATGCAATTAAAACTAACCTATGAATGCTAACAGTTAACAGCACAAGGAAAACAAAACTAAAACTGAACCTAATCTATATATCATCGAATAGAAAATAGGAGCAGAAATCATAATTGAAACAAAACAAGAACAATATAACAACACTGAAATTGAATTTAATCTGACAATTATGAAGCTTAACATCTCTCAAGAAGACCTCTTGATAAGTCATGCTCACTATGGAGTCACATTACATCCAAAACAGATGTAGAAATGCGGATATTTTCCTTCACAAATCTCAAATAAAATTCAATTCCAGATTTAAAATCACATACAAAAATAACAGAAGAAAAAGAATAAAAACACAAAACTGAATGAGTTTTTATTTACTGGACTCATCTTTGGCTCGAGAAGACATCTCGAAAGTGAATGCTCAAAATAGAGTCATTTGATTCCAAAAGGAAATATAGAATGCAAAGAATCACAGTCCAATTCGTTTATTCATTGAAACAACACAAGAAACACACAAGCACGAAACATAACAGAATATCAAAACACTGAACATGTGAAACATCAAGAACAAACTGTATTATTAACGAGAAAAGAAAAATTACAAAAATTGTACCGAATACATGCTCAATCAGAGTCACCGCGGCTGTCACCACCGTGATGTGCGCTCTAAAAGCAAAGAGAACGGAATCCTACTCTATAGAAAGTGGAAAATAACCCTAATCTACAGAGCTTAGAACTATGAACAGAAAATGTATCTCAAAGTGTGCAAAAGTATATATTTACAAGGTGAAAGCCCTTTTTATAGGGTCAGAAAAACAAAAGAAAACGAAAGAGGGAAAAGGAAAGGGGAATAAGAAAAAAATGGGAGATGGAGAACCTTGCTGTGACGCTTCGAGCTCTCACGTGGCAGCTCCGGTCAGCTCTTCTTTCACACTGGTCATCTTCTTCAACACGTGTGCAACTTCGGTGGAGTGGCACGAACCTCAGGTAAGTGATGTGTTCCTCTTCTTCAGCTCTCACTCTGCCCTAGCTTTGGGTTTTGCTTTCCCTTTCTCCAAATGAAGTGCTCCAGCAAAGAACCCCTAAGGCAACAGTGCACCAAAACGCACCACATCACTAATTAGATTTCAGCCCACCAGCGTTTACAACAACAGTCCTCCCAAAACGCAGTCGTTTCACTCAAGTTTAGCTGAGCGTTTTGATTAAGTGGGCTTCCAATCAGCAGCCAATCCATTGTGAAATCAGCACTCCAATTAAAATGTGCAGCCAGTTCCAATGCTTGCAATAGCAGCGTTCCAGCAGTAGTTTCCAGCAATTTGAGCACCCAATCCAACCCAAATGCCTTTCATTGTACATTGCACCAACGGCCCAATTGCTTTGCATATGTAACCCAATTTTTAGGACCTTTCTGCAATAAGAAGAAAATGAATTAATGCCCAAAAACAATAAAAGAAATATTTCTGCAATTCAAAAATTAAAAGAAAAAGTAAAGAAAAAAGATTTTCATTAGAAGATTTTCTCTAAAAAAATATTAATGTCCTAATTATTTACAAATGCTAAAAATTACCCCTAAAAACCTAATTTTAACTAGAATTTTATAAAACTAAAGGATTAAGAGAAAAATATAGTGAAAATCTAAAGGCTTTTAACATAGTGATCAGAGGGCTCTGCAAGGTCAACCGAGTTGCAGAAGCTGAAAAATTGTTGGATGAGGAGATTGTTGTAAAGGGCCTCTGTCCCTCAGTTGTGACTTACAGTCTGCTTATAGATAGTTGGTGCAAAAGTGGTTCTGTTGATAGGGCGATGTCTCTTCTGTCGAAAATGTATGAAGAAGACAAGGAGCCCAATGTCGTCACTTACTCAACTTTGGTGGATGGGTTTTGCAGAGAAGAAAGGCCTGATGATGCACTCTTGGTTTGGAAAGAGATGGAAAGAAAAGGTTGTTCTCCTAATCGAGTTGCTTTTATGGCACTTATTTATGGTCTTTGCATTTGCAAGAGGCCATCTGCTGCACTCCATTATTTACGCGAGATGGAACAGAAAGAAATGAAGCCCGACTCGTTCATTTATATTGCATTGCTCAGTGCTTTTCTGTCTGATATGGACTTGGCCTCTGCATTTGAGATTTTTAAGGAGATGGTTTATTCAGGATTTTTCCCAGAATCCCATGATAAAAGTTACCCCGTTGTGATGGATGCAATAGACAAATTTTCCAAGGATCACAGAACATCCTCTGGTATGAAAGTTTTAAGTGAAGAGGGCAAACTTCCTACGCATTGCTTGATAAATGTCAGATTATAAAGGTTAATCAAATTGTTTATGCCACTGCCAAAGGAATGTTACATCGGACAAGTAAAAATTGAAGCATTTGAAAAGAAACAAATGTACACAAAAAGAAACGTATGCGACTCTCAGATAATTTGCCTACAAAAAGAACTTGAGCTTCGGAATTTTCAAAGATACACGTTACTTGATTTGGATCCTAAGAGAATACAAGAGAAAAAGAGACATAACAGCTGATCAAAGGAGCGCTATGTTGTTCTTCCGGTAGTCATGCGAAATCGTTTACAATGGATTGATATTTGGTTTTCTGTTGGACAAACACAACGAGAGCTCGAAATTTTTTAAGATACACACACAGTGGCGAATTTTCTGTTATATTTTTTTTATAATACTTCATGTAAATGTGATTTTTCCCATTTCATTTTCTTCCTCTAGTAGACGTTTATTACTTTTTAATTTGAAAGTAAAAAAAAATTGTCCTTTCCTTTATGCATGGATATTCAACTGATGGTGAGCTTAAACTGGAAAATTTTGAAATTTGAGGAACTATTACATGTCTGAATTTGAAAATGGATTGGCAAAATAGATTAGATTAAATAATTTAGAGAGATTACTAGAGTCATTTTCTTGTCACTGAAGTCATGAGTTAAGCTACCGTGTTCCACGTGACAACTAGATTTTCCGATAGAATAACGTAACTCAGAAGAAAAAGATATACTAGAGTTGTAGAAGTATTCTAACTATGTTTTGTTAAAATTTGATTGATTTGTTGGATTAATTTATATAACATTTAAAACACATTTTCTTAGAATTTGATTGATTTGCTGAACTGATTTAGAGTATTTAAAACACTTTAATCTTCCATCATCACCATGTAGTGTAATTTTAAAAATCAATACACGTAGTGTAATTTTAAGTTATATAAACACGTGCTTCCCTCTTCATTGCGATAGTAGTGTATAACTCCAGTGTTCGGAATCCCCTCATATTTGCATTCTCCGAAATTGAGATATAGTAGAGAAAAACATCCACAATAATCATGAGAGTTATCCTATAAAAAAAACTGGCCAATTTAACGCCATTCATTCCATTAAAAAAAGTCAATCTAGACTCTAGAGTTTTCATAGATGTATTGTAATAAAATAAATTATCAATGGTAAACTATAATTAATATTGATTTTGTTATTTCTTCCTGTTTAAGTTCTAAAGATGTTTGGAATTGTATTTTCAATTTGTTACAGCTTGTTTATATTTGATCTTTTTATTTATATATTTATCCCGATATTTTAAAGTTACTTGACATAATAAAATAAAAGAAAAAAATATATTGAAGTAATTGTCCTAAAATTGTCCATATCATACTAAATATAATTGTTGTCCCTCCACATTCTTCTTCTCGAGGTGACTTTCTCGGCCGGCCACGAGGACGCACGGCGGGCTGGACTATGGCTGCCATGGATGATGAAGAAGTAGCTCCCGTTCCCATTTGTTTCACGTTCCTGGATGAGAAAGAAAACCCTAGTGGTTTCTAATTGAAGAAGATAGAAGAGGTATTGGGCCTGGACCAGCAAATACTCAATGACATCTCCAAATTTCATCCTCACACCCCTGACAGATACAAAAAAAAAGAGGGGTTTTGGCCCAAACAAAAGAGCTTCAATTTTTTTCCACACTTCTGGTTTCATCTCTGCACCCCTATTCCTATTGGGATGTCCTCTCGTTTTTTTATTATTTGTTTTCTTTTAATTAGTTGGTTTTTATTGCATGTAACCCCTTGTATGATAACTCCACCCCTTTGCTTTATTTATATCCATTACACTTGTTTTTGTCGTTTTACATAAAAATTAAAAAAAAATAATATGTTTTAAATGTTAAGCACACGTGTGATCGCTCGCATTGTACTTGTGCTAAAAATCTTTTCTTTTTCTTAAATAAATCACAAAAATATGTTTTAAAGATTAAGCACACGTGTGATCCCTCGCATCGTCCTTGTGCTAAAACATTTTTTCCTTTCTTATATAAAACACAAAAAAATATAAAATCTTCAAAAACTAAAAACATCCATATTTTCAAACAAGAAACATTATTTCTGGCCAGAACTACGTGATCCTTGATTCTCCATAAAAAATGGAGATACGTAGGAGCAAGACCAGTCCTTGTCAGGTTCACTTTCCCAAAATCCAAATTTATCCATAACAAATTGCTCGAACAATTCCTCAAACTTTTCAAGCAGTTTCTAAAAGAACTACGTAACCCTGATTTCTCATTCTAAATGAGAATACGTAGGAACAAGGTCAATCCTTGTCGGACACAAAAAATTAAAAAATATATTTTGTTTCTTTAGATTTTTATTTTAGGGAATATTTAAACATTTTGAAAACCACATCGTATATTTAGTTAAAGGTACTGTCTTAGGACAGACGTTGTAGGGTGCTAATATCTTCCCTACACGTAACCGACTCCCGAACCAATAATCTGGTTCTTGTAGACCATGCCTTATCATTTTATGGTAGAGGTCTTTGTTGGCCAACATCGAGACCGTTCGTCCTCTTCACTGGGAGACCGTTCGTCCTCTACCATGCACTACTGTTTTACGTTCTGTTCCTTCCACCTGCATGCAACCGTTCGTCCTTTATTGAATAATATCACAGACGTTCGGCCGTTCGTCCTCAACCGTTCCGCCGTGCCGTCTTATTGACGTTCGGCAATTCTCATTCTCAAGCGTTCCTTCGTTCGACCGTTCAGCCTCTCAGGTAGCGAGCGTTCGGTCTTGGCTTATTGGTGTTGAGTTTAATATGGCGTTCGGTTTTGAGACTTTGAACGTTCGGTCCTGATTTTGAACGCTCGGCCTTGATGTTGAACGTTCGGTCATGATGTTGAACGTTCGGTCTTGATGTTGAACGTTCGGCCTTGATGTTGAACGTTCGGTCTTTTGTTGTTTAACTTCCGGTCATATTATGTGTTAGAGAACGTTCGGTCATGCTTATTCTTAGTGAACGTTCGGTCATGATGTTTATTCTTAGTGAACGTTCGGTCATGATGTTTATTCTTAGTGAACGTTCGGTCTTGATTGAGCGTTCGCCCAAACAGTAATTTGTTTTAAAATGGTCGTTCGTCATTCTATCGTTCGTCCTGACCCTCATCACTTCTTACCGCTCGTCCTGATCGTTCCCCATGTATGCCGCTCGTCCTGATCGTTCCCCATGTCTGCCGCTCGTCCTAATCATTCTCCCTCTTCTACCGTTCGTCCTGACACTCCTCACTCATTACCGCTCGTCTTGTTCACTATCCCCTCTCGCCTTGGTCGCTCCCCTTTGTTTAGGGCCTAGAAATGATTCCCACTATCTTCCACTAATGATTCCCACTTCACCAACCCTCCAATTATGTCTACCAAATTATTCCAATGGTCCCCCAATCAAAGCTACCGACAGTTTCATCCAATGAGGCTTGCCGACAATTTTGAGTCTTCTGCCAATTTAAGGAGTGCACTTCGTCTTGGGGGGACAGGACTGAACGGCCAACATCTATCTCTTCCCCACAGCTCACGATCAGATCAATATCCTCATCCTGATACCACCTCCAGGATTCATCTTCAACCTATCCTCACCCTCCAATACCTCACGGCCAACACCCGTAACCTCAACAAACCACTTCCTTTTCACTCCCAACTCCATTGCCTTCAACCCTTCATCCATTACTTTCAGCTCCATACACCGTCTCCAACACCTATAATCTTCATCCCATCTCTTCCTCATCACTCACGGCCAACACCACCATATTCACTCCAAAACTTCCTTTTCATACTGTACTGATAGGTCCTCCCGGCATAAGACAGGCGTTCAACCATTCAAGAAGTGAACGTCCGCCCAATAATCCGGACGTCCGCCACAGAGTCTGGACCGAGCGTCCTCAGGAACCGGACGTTCGTCCAAGGTTGGCACGTCCGCCCAATAATATGGACCGAACGTCCAGCCATTCCAGAATCAGGCGTTCGCCCAAGATGAGACGTCCGCCCAAAGGATTGGACGTCCGCCCAAAGGATTGGACGTCCGCCCAAGGATTTGACGTCCGCCCAAGAGCTGGACGCCCACCTAGGGTAACATCCCTGACCGACCATCATTCCCAACCGACGCACTTTGCTGATTACACGGTTAAATGCTAATGACACGTTAAAGTCCTAAATAAAGATTAAGGCATTATTGGGCCGTTCCCAGGCCCCCAAAAGGTAAAAGCCCATTACAATTCACTATAAATAAAGGTCTCAGGTATGAACTCTGGACTAACTTGATAACGATGCATACACGCATCACAATCGCTCTGTCATATTACTGACTTGAGCGTCGGAGTGCCTTTAGCAGGTACCCGGCCCCTCCCCAACTGGGAGTGTGGAGCAGCCCTTGGAGTAAGAGGACGTCCGCCCAATTTAGAATGAAGATAAGCGCAGGAAACCGTTCGCCAGCCGGTACTGTTCGCGTGCGACCGTCCGGTCTTCAACAGCGTTCGTCCGTCACTGCACCATTCGCCCGGTCTGCATCAGATGGAGATAAAAGCGTCCGACCGTCCGCCAACCGTTCGGGAGCGTTCGTCCGTCCAACATGAAGTGCGTAGGAGGACGTCCGCCCGGCTTGGAGTAGAGAGCGAGCGCCCGGATTGGAGGACGTCCGCCCGGTTTGGAGCGAGGAGTAGCGCTCGTCCATCTTTGTGCCGCCCGCCAGTGCCGCTTCCTTCGGTTCGGGGGATTCAGCAGTGTCCGCCCGGTCCGTGCATCTTCGTCATCCGCCCGTCCGTCTTCAACAGTAAGTTAGTGTGTTTTAACAGGGTCCGCCCGGATCCAGTCGAAACACATACCCAACTTCAACTTCATCTTTCAACTGTCAAAAACCCCCAACCATCAGACTCTCACTAGCTATCACGATTCATCCTTCACTTTTGCCAATAATCACAAAGAATCCAACAATTCAAAAAGAAGAAGGAAGGAATCAAAAAACTGGAATACTAAAGAGTACATTGAAGGCAATCGTCGGCGGTATCGTCGGCGGTATCGTCGGCGACATTGCCAACACCGTTTCTGGCGCGGGCGACACCACTCCTGGCTTTTAGGAGGCCAAGGGGTGTGCGGTGACGCTAGCCGTGGAGCTGTCGTGGACGATGAAGAAGTGAACCCTGGCCGGCGTGGTGGCCGAGCTCGCCTGGGAGGCGATTCACGAAGGAAAGTGTCCCCCTCGCGCGCAAGGAGTAGAGGAAGGAGGAGGCTCGATTCCATGGCCGGCGACGAGCTCGACGGAGGGCAGCGACCCTAGCTTGGTGGCATCTGTAACTCTCGACGGTGAACGGCCGACATTGTTCCAGAATGAGAAGGTTTATCTCACGTGAAGAGAAGGGAGTGAAGACGGAGGCCAAAACTGCTCCGACGATGGAGGTTCGAGCGGCGGCATCGCAGTCCACGCTTCGCGGTGTCCGAGCTTGCCTCACGAACGCATGGAGGGTGCGGCGGCGCTCCTAGCATGGGTGATGACGCCGGCGACTTTCTCGGTCGGCCACGGGGATGTGCGGCGGGCTGGTCGAAGATGGTGGTCACCGTGGGTGGTGAAGAAGTAGCTCCCGTTCCCATTTGTTTCATGTTTCTGGATGAGAAAGAAGACCTTAGTGGTTTCTGATTGAAGAGGATAAAAGAGGTATTGGGCCAGGACCAGCAAGTGTCATCCCAATATTTCAATTGCACCCCTTCCATTCGGGCTTAAGCCCATTTTGTGCAAATAACACAAAATAAAAAAAAATAGAACAAGAATTGGACCTGGGCACACATTTCGGGATGCACCTCCATTTTTCATCCTTAAAAAAAAATAGATTGACTTTTT
Organism: Vigna umbellata; assembly: GCF_029865625.1. NCBI lineage: Eukaryota > Viridiplantae > Streptophyta > Magnoliopsida > Fabales > Fabaceae > Vigna > Vigna umbellata. Next base: position 3,122,447 of record NC_142167.1, on the reverse strand, counting down.
TTAATGGAATGAATCGCGTTAAATTGGCCAGTTTTTTTATAGGATAACTCTGATGATTATTGTGGATTTTTTCTCTACTATATCTCAATTTCGAAGAATGCAAATATGAGGGGATTCCGAACACTGGAGTTATACACTACTATCACAATGAAGAGGGAAGCACATGTTTATATAACTTAAAATTACACTACGTGTATTGATTTTTAAAATTACACTACGTGGTGATGATGGAAGATTAAAGTGTTTTAAATACTCTAAGCAAATCAATCAAATTCTAAGAAAATGTGTTTTAAATGTTATATAAATTAATCCAACAAATCAATCAAATTTTAACAAAACATAGTTAGAATACTTCTACAACTCTAGTATATCTTTTTCTTCTGAGTTACCTTACTCTATTGGAAAATCTAGTTGTCACGTGGAACACGATAGCTTAACTCATGACTTCAATGACAAGAAAATGACTCTAGTAATCTCTCTAGATTATTTAATCTAATCTATTTTGCCAATCCATTTTCAAATTCAGACATGTAATAGTTCCTCAAATTTCAAAATTTCCCAGTTTAAGCTCACCATCAGTTGAATATCCATGCTAGATAAAGGAAAGGACAATTTTTTTTTACTTTCAAATTAAAAAGTAATAAACGTCAACTTGAGGAAGAAAATGAAATGGGAAAAATCACATTTACATGAAGTATTATAAAAAAAAATATAACAGAAAATTCGCCACTGTGTGTGTATCTTAAAAAATTTCGAGTTCTCGTTGTGTTTGTCCAACAGAAAACCAAATATCAATACATTGTAAACGATTTCGCATGACTACCGGAAGAACAACATAGCGCTCCTTTGATCAGCTGTTATGTCTCTTTTTCTCTTGTATTCTCTTAGGATCCAAATCAAGTAACGTGTATCTTTGAAAATTCCGGAGCTCAAGTTCTTTTTGTAGGCAAATTATCTGAGAGTCGCATACGTTTCTTTTTGTGTACATTTGTTTCTTTTCAAATGCTTCAATTTTTACTTGTCCGATGTAACATTCCTTTGGCAGTGGCATAAACAATTTGATTAACCTTTATAATCCGACGTTTATCAAGCAATGCGTAGGAAGTTTGCCCTCTTCACTTAAAACTTTCATACCAGAGGATGTTCTGTGATCCTTGGAAAATTTGTCTATTGCATCCATCACAACGGGGTAACTTTTATCATGGGATTCTGGGAAAAATCCTGAATAAACCATCTCCTTAAAAATCTCAAATGCAGAGGCCAAGTCCATATCAGACAGAAAAGCACTGAGCAATGCAATATAAATGAACGAGTCGGGCTTCATTTCTTTCTGTTCCATCTCGCGTAAATAATGGAGTGCAGCAGATGGCCTCTTGCAAATGCAAAGACCATAAATAAGTGCCATAAAAGCAACTCGATTAGGAGAACAACCTTTTCTTTCCATCTCTTTCCAAACCAAGAGTGCATCATCAGGCCTTTCTTCTCTGCAAAACCCATCCACCAAAGTTGAGTAAGTGACGACATTGGGCTCCCTGTCTTCTTCAGACATTTTCGACAGAAGAGACATCGCCCTATCAACAGAACCACTTTTGCACCAACTATCTATAAGCAGACTGTAAGTCACAACTGAGGGACAGAGGCCCTTTACAACAATCTCCTCATCCAACAATTTTTCAGCTTCTGCAACTCGGTTGACCTTGCAGAGCCCTCTGATCACTATGTTAAAAGCCTTTAGATTTTCACTATATTTTTCTCTTAATCCTTTAGTTTTATAAAATTCTAGTTAAAATTAGGTTTTTAGGGGTAATTTTTAGCATTTGTAAATAATTAGGACATTAATACTTTTTTAGAGAAAATCTTCTAATGAAAATCTTTTTTCTTTACTTTTTCTTTTAATTTTTGAATTGCAGAAATATTTCTTTTATTTTTTTTGGGCATTAATTCATTTTCTTCTTATTGCATAAAGGTCCTAAAAATTGGGTTACAGATGCAAAGCAATTGGGCCGTTGGTGCAATGTACAATGAAAGGCATTTGGGTTGGATTGGGTGCTCAAATTGCTGGAAACTACTGCTGGAACGCTGCTATTGCAAGCATTGGAATGGACTGGCTGCACATTTTAATTGGAGTGCTGATTTCACAATGGATTGGCTGCTGATTGGAAGCCCACTTAATCAAAACGCTACAGCTAAACTTGAGTGAAACGACTGCGTTTTGGGAGGACTGTTGTTGTAAACGCTGGTGGGCTGAAATCCAATTAGTGATGTGGTGCGTTTTGGTGCACTGTTGCCTTAGGGGTTCTTTGCTGGAGCACTTCATTTGGAGAAAGGGAAAGCAAAACCCAAAGCTAGGGCAGAGTGAGAGCTGAAGAAGAGGAACACATCACTTACCTGAGGTTCGTGCCACTCCACCGAAGTTGCACACGTGTTGAAGAAGATGACCAGTGTGAAAGAAGAGCTGACCGGAGCTGCCACGTGAGAGCTCGAAGCGTCACAGCAAGGTTCTCCATCTCCCATTTTTTTCTTATTCCCCTTTCCTTTTCCCTCTTTCGTTTTCTTTTGTTTTTCTGACCCTATAAAAGGGGCTTTCACCTTGTAAACATATACTTTTGCACACTTTGAGATACATTTTCTGTTCATAGTTCTAAGCTCTGTAGATTAGGGTTATTTTCCACTTTCTATAGAGTAGGATTCCGTTCTCTTTGCTTTTAGAGCGCACATCACGGTGGTGACAGCCGCGGTGACTCTGATTGAGCATGTATTCGGTACAATTTTTGTAATTTTTCTTTTCTCGTTAATAATACAGTTTGTTCTTGATGTTTCACATGTTCAGTGTTTTGATATTCTGTTATGTTTCGTGCTTGTGTGTTTCTTGTGTTGTTTCAATGAATAAACGAATTGGACTGTGATTCTTTGCATTCTATATTTCCTTTTGGAATCAAATGACTCTATTTTGAGCATTCACTTTCGAGATGTCTTCTCGAGCCAAAGATGAGTCCAGTAAATAAAAACTCATTCAGTTTTGTGTTTTTATTCTTTTTCTTCTGTTATTTTTGTATGTGATTTTAAATCTGGAATTGAATTTTATTTGAGATTTGTGAAGGAAAATATCCGCATTTCTACATCTGTTTTGGATGTAATGTGACTCCATAGTGAGCATGACTTATCAAGAGGTCTTCTTGAGAGATGTTAAGCTTCATAATTGTCAGATTAAATTCAATTTCAGTGTTGTTATATTGTTCTTGTTTTGTTTCAATTATGATTTCTGCTCCTATTTTCTATTCGATGATATATAGATTAGGTTCAGTTTTAGTTTTGTTTTCCTTGTGCTGTTAACTGTTAGCATTCATAGGTTAGTTTTAATTGCATTCAGTTCTCATTTTAGTTTAGGTTCTGTTCTGTTATACATAGATTCTATAGTTTAGTTTAGGTTTTATTTTCTTGCATTTTATTTTTCTTGTTTTCTTTTTAAAACAGTTTTCGTTTCTTTACTGTTTTCTTTTAAATTTTCTTTGTTTTAATTCCGTTTCCCCGCCTGTGAGTTAGTAGTTAGTAAATAAAATACAAGAATTAATTCTACACTTTAAGCTTAATTTTAGCCGAGTCTTTGGATTGATACCTAGGTTGTCCCTATACTTCATTAGTGGGGAAACTTAGTTTGTTCTGATTTTAGGCGAAAAAAAATCAGTTTAACAAATGGCGCCGTTGCCGGGACTCGGCGAGTTAAGTCTTAGAGTGTTAGGTTAGTCTTGTTTAGGTTTGTTTTCTTGATTTTATTTCTGTTTTGTGTTCATATATGTTCCTTTTTAGTTTAGGATCTGTTTGTTTTGTTTTCATTTTTGTATATTAGGATCTGTTCTGCAGAGTAGAAATTGTGAATATAGCTTGTATAGATTTTCTTTTCTTTCAATTCTTTTGTTGAATTCTGTGATAGAGGCTTTATTGGTCTGATTGGTTTTTATCTTGTGAGCAATTGTTAAGCATGGATCACTCCTCTGCATATGGTAATTTCTCATTTCCTTATAATGCTCAACCACCAAGATTTGACATGTTTTATGAGCCTATTCCTGAGGTTTTTATGCAGCCAGCCAATCAAGCTTTCCAGCAGCAACCACCACAATGTTTTCAACCATATCATGAGCAACCACCCTTGCAAGTGCAGCAGCAGCTGCCACACGTATACTGGGACCAATATGCTGAACCAGAGCAAGAGAATTTCCTGTCGGAACAGCCACGGCAGCCATCTTTTTTCCATTATGATGCACCAGAGCAAGAGGAATTCCAATCAGTACAGCCATGGCAAGATCCATTATGTGATCAGCAGCAGGGGATTCCAGCATCTGAACTTCAAGGACTGACTACTCAAGTGGTTCAGTTAGCTGCTGCTGTCAACAAGCTGATTGAGAGAGTTGAAGGAGAGAAAGAGGCATCAACCAATGAAGCACCACTAATGGTAGCTGCTGCCGCAGAGTTTCAAGAGATTGAGTGTCCAACCACCTCTGTAACTGTATACTCTAATCCTTCTTTCATTGATTCACATTCTACTTTAAATTTTGATGATGATAATTCCAATTCTCTGATGAGTGATGATTGTATGAGTGCATCTGTTGATATTTCTGAATGTGTATGTGAACCTTATGACCATAATTACACTGATACTCATTTTGAAAAGCTAGTTGATGGTTTTAGGGAGTTGGCTGTGATTCATGATTGTAATAGTTTTGTTGTTGTTCCTATATCTGATTTTACCACTGCTAGTGCTCAATTAAGTGAAAATGTGTATTATGATGGTGATAGTATCGAACCTCATTCTTGTTTCAAGGAAATTGATTGTACTGCTGATTTAAAAGTTGAATCTACTGTGTTGAAAGTACAAACTGATTTCAGAAAGTCCAAAGAGTATTTGAAAAAAATGAGGGAAGCTGCTGACCATGTTTTGGTGCTTCAGTACTATGAAATGGATTTTGATGCTGATGTGTGTGAGCCTGAAAATGATTTCAATGTGTTTGATCATATGCATGATGTGCCTGTAGAAGTTGTTGATTTTAGTCCTTGCTTTGATCATTCTAATATCATAAAATTAGCATTTTCCATTGATAGAGTTCATATACCTGCATCTACTGCTTTTTATGATTGCACAGATTTAAATGCACTTCTTGATGATGAATCAGATGCTCATGATGATAGATATGTAGTTTTTGATGATGTGAAAGTTGATATGGTTGATTTTGAAAATGCTTGTGCTGATTTAGGATTAGAACTTGAACTTGAGTTTGCTGGGTTCTTAAACTCTTTAGAACTGAGTAATGAAAAACTCACTGGTTGTACATGCCTTGGGGGTGGTTGTGAAATTTGTGAAGAAATCAGTTCTGCCATATGTTCTGCTTCTAACTATTTTGCAGGTGCCAAGGAAGAGATCATTATGTTCAAGCTGGATGGAAATGACCCTGATGAGGTAGCTAGTGATCAGAGAACACAGGTTTATTCTGAACTTAGCATTCCCATAGAGTTCTCTAAGGTTCAATATGAATTTAATGCTTTGGATCTGTTTAAAGTTGAACCCATAGAACCTACTCTAGATTATGTTCCTGTTATGCCTGCACACACTCATATTTTAGATTCAGCCTTTTCCATTGAAAATATTGACATGCCTTATGCTGTTTCAGAGTTATGCACTGGTTTTGACATTATTCCAGTTGATGATAGCTTCACAGTAGGTGTTCATTTAGCTGCTGATTTGATAGATGCTAGTGAGGTCATTTTTGAGGAACCAGTCCAGGTTGAATCTGACTTTAATCCTTCTACTGGTATAGCTGAAATGCACACTCGTTTTCATGTCTTGCATGCTTTACCTGATGTGCCTGATACTTCTAAGCATTTTAAATTGCTTGATGAAATTTCTGTTGTGCATAATGTAAAGATACCTACTGATAGGTGCTCTGAATTTAAGTCATTGTTTTCTGATAACCTGTTTGAGAACCTGCTGAATGACTGTAATGTAAATACACAGGTTATGATGGAGACACATGCTGACTTCGAATTCAGTGATGGCATTGCAGAATTAAACAAAGAGGAAGCTGCAGAGACAAAGGCAACCCTGGTGGAGGCAATAGATGGTGTCAATATTGCTAAAGGAGTCTTGAACGTGCAGAAGCAATTGAAAAATTTGAATGGAGAACTGCAGTTACTGCAACAAATGCCTAAGCAGGAGAACTTCAATGCAGCCATGGAGACAATACACAAAGGAGCTGAGCACAATGGAGAAAATCCAATAAGCTCTTTCTTTTCCCTTCTTTTAAATAGTAGTTACAGGTCTTTTATAGTAGTTTACATAGCTTTAAGTAGCATAATAAATAGTAGGATAGATAATATGTTGTTTTTCATAAAAATAAAACGAATTAACTTTGATTTGTGGCCAATCTGAATAAGTTCTTTTCCTCTTTAGTTTTATAGTTTTACTTTTTAGTCTTGTTTCTATTCTTGTTCAGTTGTTGTTCTTTTTGTGTTTTTCAGTTTCTATTCTTGTACATATTTGTTGCCGTTTGATTTGAGTATGTTTTTGTTGATTAGAAAACCTTACTCACTCACACATTGAGGGCAATGTGCCTCTTAAGTGTGGGGGTGAGGGGTTGTAGTTAAAATTTTTGCTTTTACTTTGATAGATGTGTTTAGTATCTGTTTTAGTAATAAAATAGGGGTATTTTTTTTCTGAACTGTTTTTCTCTTAGTTTAGGTCTGGTTTGGTTTATAAATCCCTAGAGTAGTTTACTATTCTTTCTTTAGTCTGTAAATACTTACTCTTGTTACTGATCTGTTTTAGTTTAGTTGTTAGTTTTGTTGATAATAGTTCTTAGGTCTTTTAAAGTTCATTCATTTTCTGGTTTATGTTGTTTTAGCTTAGGTTCTTTTACTGTTTTTTTTTTTTTGTTAAAGAACTTCTTTTAGGTCCCTTTTTCTTTGCTTATTTCTATTATTTTCTCCTCCTTTGTAGTTACTTGTTCTGTTTTAAGCTCTTGATTAGTTTCATGCTTTGTTTCAAGTTTTCAATTAGGATTTTCTTTTCATAATTAGTTTCTATTTTCTTTCTGCTACTGTTTGTAAAATTTTCTGAATTTAGTTTGTCAATACTTAGTTTTTTATGCTTTTAGAATATGTTTTAGGCTGTAGGATTAGACTTTATTTTTGCTTATAGTTTCTGTAATTAGAATTCATATTAGAATTTCCTTTCTCTGCTTATATTCTTGCCTTCTATTTCACGAATTAGATACTCTTTAATTTCTGTTTTAGCATTTGTTTCAGTTTTATTTTACCTTATAGGTTCTGTTCTGAGATTTTAATTTCTGAGTCCTGTTCTGGTTTTCAGTAATTTTCTAGGATCTCTTCCATTCATTGTTACTGTTATGATTTTCTTAGTTTTTTTTTTCTCTTTTAAATTCGAGTCTGTTTTAGTTTAGCTAGGTTCAGAGTTAACTCTTTGATTGTTTTTTCCTTTTACTGTCTTTCTGTTTTAGAAGCGTTTTAGATGGGAGTTGGTTTAGGTTATGTTTAGAGTTCTTTCTTTCTTCTTTTGCTGTTTTCTTTCCAGGCTTGTAATTAGGATTTGTTAGCTTAATATCATTCTGCTTTAGATGTCTCTTTTGCTGTTTTACTTTGTAGAGCTTTAGTTGAGATTCTTTCTGGTTGCATTCTGTTTAGTTTTACTTTGTCTAGGTTGTAAATAGCTTTAGGTAATGTTGTGCAGGTATTTCTAGATTCTATTTCACATTTTACTTAACTTTTTGCTGACTTACTTAACTTCTTAGCTTTATTTCTTTAAGATAGATTGCCAACAGTGTCTTTAGCTCTAGATTTGAGTAGATGTAGCTCTAGCAGTAGTTTTTGCAGTTAGTTCAGTCTAAATAAGCAGGTTTTGCATGATAGAGAGTAGCAATTCCATTTTTTACAAATCTTTAACCCTGGAGAGTTTTGGGCCAATTTTTTCTTTCTAGTGTGAATGCATGCATGTATAGTCATAGTTCTGATTTTGTATTAATTCTCTTTGATGTGCTTGATCTTGGTAGAACTTAATAAATGATGTAGGCCTTCTTTCTTCTTCCCATTCACATTTCTTTCCATTGTACCCTCATTTGAGCCTTAGCCTTTTTCTTTGCTTTCCATCCATTATAAACCATTTCCCCCATCAATAAACAACCTTGAGAGATGTGTGAGAAGTAAGGAGAATTTAGAACTCAGAAAGCAGAAAAGAGTAAGGTCAGAGGTGAGATTGAAAAGAAAAGAGCTCTAAAAAGAAAAAAAATCTAATCTGAAAAATAGAAGAAAAAGGTCTGGAAAAGAGAAAAAGAGAAAATTGATTGAGAAAAAGACCTGAGAAAAAAAAAAAAGAGATTATGGCCAAGAAAAGAATGCAATACCTGCAGTGAGTTCTATTTGTCCTCTTTCACATTTCTCTTATCCATTCCAGTTTCTGCTTTTATTTCCCATACATCTAGCCTTTCCATCCTCCATTACATTACAAGCCATGAAAGTCCTAGTGATCTAGAGTTATCTTGATTGAAGCAGTGTCAATTAGAATTTTTCCAAAGTTGTGAATTGTGGTCTATCATGTTATGTGGAGTGAAACACAGGCTGACCTAAGTACTTGAGTGCTTTGAGAGAAACACTTTATCCTGTGAGGTTGAATTTGGGCTGCTACTTCTCTGAATTGTATCTTTCTGTTTGGTTTGGTCGAATTTAACTGTTGTTTACTTGCTAGAGTTACTGAAACTTAGATTTAGAGTTGGTGATTCTGTTTGTGCAGTTCTGATTAGAGAAAAATAGCTGGTAGTTGTGTAATTAGCAGAGTTGAGTTGAATGTGATAAGAGTCTAGTGTTCCTTGTTGTGTGTCTTTAGTCTTTTCTTTTTAGATAGAGTCTCTTGCTTTTGCCTTTTATTTTTAGTTGTCCCTGCCCAGGAGGGCAGTTGTCTAAGTGTGGGGGTGTGATAACACTCTAGATTTACATATTTTTCTCTGTTAAAAATCATTTCTTAGATTTCTTTAGTTTTTAATTTCTTAGAATTAGGCTAGTTTTATGTTTTTCTCTTAATCCTTTAGTTTTATAAAATTCTAGTTAAAATTAGGTTTTTAGGGGTAATTTTTAGCATTTGTAAATAATTAGGATATTAATATTTTTTTAGAGAAAATCTTCTAATGAAAATCTTTTTTCTTTACTTTTTCTTTTAATTTTTGAATTGCAGAAATATTTCTTTTATTTTTTTTGGGCATTAATTCATTTTCTTCTTATTGCAGAAAGGTCCTAAAAATTGGGTTACAGATGCAAAGCAATTGGGCCGTTGGTGCAATGTACAATGAAAGGCATTTGGGTTGGATTGGGTGCTCAAATTGCTGGAAACTACTGCTGGAACGCTGCTATTGCAAGCATTGGAATGGACTGGCTGCACATTTTAATTGGAGTGCTGATTTCACAATGGATTGGCTGCTGATTGGAAGCCCACTTAATCAAAACGCTCAGCTAAACTTGAGTGAAACGACTGCGTTTTGGGAGGACTGTTGTTGTAAACGCTGGTGGGCTGAAATCCAATTAGTGATGTGGTGCGTTTTGGTGCACTGTTGCCTTAGGGGTTCTTTGCTGGAGCACTTCATTTGGAGAAAGGGAAAGCAAAACCCAAAGCTAGGGCAGAGTGAGAGCTGAAGAAGAGGAACACATCACTTACCTGAGGTTCGTGCCACTCCACCGAAGTTGCACACGTGTTGAAGAAGATGACCAGTGTGAAAGAAGAGCTGACCGGAGCTGCCACGTGAGAGCTCGAAGCATCACAGCAAGGTTCTCCATCTCCCATTTTTTTCTTTTTCCCCTTTCCTTTTCCCTCTTTCGTTTTCTTTTGTTTTTCTGACCCTATAAAAAGGGCTTTCATCTTGTAAACATATACTTTTGCACACTTTGAGATACATTTTCTGTTCATAGTTCTAAGCTCTGTAGATTAGGGTTATTTTCCACTTTCTATAGAGTAGGATTCCGTTCTCTTTGCTTTTAGAGCGCACATCACGGTGGTGACAGCCGCGGTGACTCTGATTGAGCATGTATTCGGTACAATTTTTGTAATTTTTCTTTTCTCGTTAATAATACAGTTTGTTCTTGATGTTTCACATGTTCAGTGTTTTGATATTCTGTTATGTTTCGTGCTTGTGTGTTTCTTGTGTTGTTTCAATGAATAAACGAATTGGACTGTGATTCTTTGCATTCTATATTTCCTTTTGGAATCAAATGACTCTATTTTGAGCATTCACTTTCGAGATGTCTTCTCGAGCCAAAGATGAGTCCAGTAAATAAAATCAAGCCTCAATTTTCTAGTCCACTTAACAGGAGGTTTTTTAAAAGCTCCAACCCCTAAAGCCCCACACAAAGTGGGCTGGGGTAGGGTTAGGATGGGGCTAGCCCCAAATTAAATTAATTCATTTTTAATGTATTTTTAGTTATTTCTTTTATTTATTTTACAAGTTTAATAATTTTCAAAATTTACATGATATTTAATATCTTTTTAATTAAATATAAATGTATAAATATTGATTTTATAAAAACTTATTTAAAATAAATTTTGAATTATAAGTATATTTTAAATATATAATTTTATTATTTTGGAAAGTTGAAAAGAAAATTTTTATTATTATTTTTATTTAAAAGAAAATGAAAAAATTTCAAAATAAAAATTATAAAAGTAACACAGTTGAAAATTCGATTTTTCAATAATTGAATTCTGATATCTATATAAATATTTGAAATATTAATTATGGATAGATTTTAAATTCGAATCTATTGATTGGATGAATTTTTAATATCGGTGTAAAATTTTTATTTTTTATAGTTTGTCATATAAAATTCTTTTGTTGAATGTTTTGTATAGATATATATGCATTAAAAAATTAAACCACAAACTTTGTAAAGTTTAAAATTAATTTCACGTAATAAAAGAACTAATTTTTTAGTGAAAATCCTTGTTAGGCAAAATTCTTATAAATATCATAAATGTTAGTATACAAGATCTAGATGTAATCCTAGTGGTTATAAAATCAGATTTTTTTTTTCTTACCTCTTAGATTAAATTAATATTCTAAAATCATACTTATCTTTATTCAACAAAGATCGTTTTTATTGAATTGTTTATCATAATTGAGCCGATTGTAATAAAAAATAATTAAATAATGGATACAATATTTTTAAATAAATATAATGTTATAATTTATAATACTAAAATTAAAATTATTATTGTATTTAATTATTAACATATAAAATAAATAAAAATTATAATAATTATAATAATAAATAAATTACATCAATTTCTCTTAATAAGAAACTAATAAAAAAGACAAATGAATACAATATAAAATATATGAAAAGGACATAAAAATATATAAATTGATGTAAATGACTAAATTATACGTTTTATAATATTTTTTTAAAAGAATTATATAACTTTGTAAATAATAAATATTAATTTTATTAAATTTGGAAAATTTAAAAAGTTAAAAAGTTATTATTAAGTCAAAATTTTAACATCTTCACACCAATTAAAAATAATGTAATTTTGATCACAAATCTTAATCGAATGACATTGTTTTAAACTAGTGACAAAATAGATTACCATCTATAAATAAATTCGTTAGTCCATCAAAATTTTACCAATTAAATTAAATTTTTTAACTTTTAAACCTATTTTATGTGGATATCTCTGAACCGTCAAATTTACAAACCAAAATTAAGATGAAAAAATTATCAAAACAAAATTTGAAAATTAAGGAATAATTATATAAAAGCATTATTATTAAACTAATTAATATAGAAACAGTTATGAAGTAGAAAATTAATTTTATTCGTAAAAAAATATAATTACACATGAATCAATTATGATTATAAGTTATTATTAACTCTCAAACACCCAATTTCGTCCGGATTGACTAATAGGTTTGCTGTATTTTATTTTCATCATGAGTGTAAAATAAAACTAAAGGATTAAGAGAAAAACATAAAACTAGCCTAATTCTAAGAAATTAAAAACTAAAGAAATCTAAGAAATGATTTTTAACAGAGAAAAATATGTAAATCTAGAGTGTTATCAGTTTCCTATTCTGCAACAATGGGGGGTTTGATCAAGATTCAAGAAGTGGACCGAGCATTGAACTTGCTCAGGGATTTGTGTTCTCGTGGCCATTGTCTTGATGTGATGGCTTTTAACATAGTGATCAGAGGGCTCTGCAAGGTCAACTGAGTTGCAGAAGCTGAAAAATTGTTGGATGAGATTGTTGTAAAGGGCCTCTGTCCCTCAGTTGTGACTTACAGTCTGCTTATAGATAGTTGGTGCAAAAGTGGTTCTGTTGATAGGGCGATGTCTCTTCTGTCGAAAATGTCTGAAGAAGACAGGGAGCCCAATGTCGTCACTTACTCAACTTTGGTGGATGGGTTTTGCAGAGAAGAAAGGCCTGATGATGCACTCTTGGTTTGGAAAGAGATGGAAAGAAAAGGTTGTTCTCCTAATCGAGTTGCTTTTATGGCACTTATTTATGGTCTTTGCATTTGCAAGAGGCCATCTGCTGCACTCCATTATTTACACGAGATGGAACAGAAAGAAATGAAGCCCGACTCGTTCATTTATACTGCATTGCTCGGTGCTTTTCTGTCTGATATGGACTTGGCCTCTGCATTTGAGATTTTTAAGGAGATGGTTTATTCAGGATTTTTCCCAGAATCCCATGATAAAAGTTACCCCGTTGTGATGGATGCAATAGACAAATTTTCCAAGGATCACAGAACATCCTCTGGTATGAAAGTTTTAAGTGAAGAGGGCAAACTTCCTACGCATTGCTTGATAAACGTCGGATTATAAAGGTTAATCAAATTGTTTATGCCACTGCCAAAGGAATGTTACATCGGACAAGTAAAAATTGAAGCATTTGAAAAGAAACAAATGTACACAAAAAGAAACGTATGCGACTCTCAGATAATTTGCCTACAAAAAGAACTTGAGCTCCGAAATTTTCAAAGATACACGTTACTTGATTTGGATCCTAAGAGAATACAAGAGAAAAAGAGACATAACAGCTGATCAAATGAGCGCTATGTTGTTCTTCCGGTAGTCATGCGAAATCGTTTACAATGTATTGATATTTGGTTTTCTGTTGGACAAACACAACGAGAGCTCGAAATTTTTTAAGATACACACACAGTGGCGAATTTTCTGTTATATTTTTTTTTTTATAATACTTCATGTAAATGTGATTTTTCCCATTTCATTTTCTTCCTCTAGTAGACGTTTATTACTTTTTAATTTGAAAGTAAAAAAAAAATTGTCCTTTCCTTTATCTAGCATGGATATTCAACTGATGGTGAGCTTAAACTGGGAAATTTTGAAATTTGAGGAACTATTACATGTCTGAATTTGAAAATGGATTGGCAAAATAGATTAGATTAAATAATTTAGAGAGATTACTAGAGTCATTTTCTTGTCACTGAAGTCATGAGTTAAGCTACCGTGTTCCACGTGACAACTAGATTTTCCGATAGAGTAACGTAACTCAGAAGAAAAAGATATACTAGAGTTGTAGAAGTATTCTAACTATGTTTTGTTAAAATTTGATTGTCTTATTGGATTAATTTATATAACATTTAAAACACATTTTCTTAGAATTTGATTGATTTGCTGAACTGATTTAGAGTATTTAAAACACTTTAATCTTCCATCATCACCACGTAGTGTAATTTTAAAAATCAATACACGTAATGTAATTTTAAGTTATATAAACACGTGCTTCCCTCTTCATTGCGATAGTAGTGTATAACTCCAGTGTTCGGAATCCCCTCATATTTGCATTCTCCGAAATTGAGATATAGTAGAGAAAAACATCCACAATAATCATGAGAGTTATCCTATAAAAAACTGGCCAATTTAACGTCATTCATTCCATTAAAAAAAGTCAATCTAGACTCTAGAGTTTTCATAGATGTATTGTAATAAAATAAATTATCAATGGTAAACTATAATTAATATTGATTTTGTTATTTCTTCCTGTTTAAGTTCTAAAGATGTTTGGAATTGTATTTTCAATTTGTTACAGCTTGTTTATATTTGATCTTTTTATTTATATATTTATCCCGATATTTTAAAGTTACTTGACATAATAAAATAAAATAAAAAAATATATTGAAGTAATTGTCCTAAAATTGTCCATATCATACTAAATATAATTGTTGTCCCTCCACATTCTTCTTCTCGAGGTGACTTTCTCGGCCGGCCACGAGGACGCACGGCGGGCTGGACTATGGCTGCCATGGATGATGAAGAAGCAGCTCCCGTTCCCATTTGTTTCACGTTCCTGGATGAGAAAGAAAACCCTAGTGGTTTCTAATTGAAGAAGATAGAAGAGGTATTGGGCCTGGACCAGCAAATACTCAATGACATCTCCAAATTTCATCCTCACACCCCTGACAGATACAAAAAAAAAGAGGGGTTTTGGCCCAAACAAAAGAGCTTCAATTTTTTTCCACACTTCTGGTTTCATCTCTGCACCCCTATTCCTATTGGGATGTCCTCTCGTTTTTTTATTATTTGTTTTCTTTTTATTAGTTGGTTTTTATTGCATGTAACCCCTTGTATGATAACTCCACCCCTTTGCTTTATTTATATCCATTACACTTGTTTTTGTCGTTTTACATAAAAATTAAAAAAAAAATAATATGTTTTAAATGTTAAGCACACGTGTGATCGCTCGCATCGTCCTTGTGCTAAAAATCTTTTCTTTTTCTTAAATAAATCACAAAAATATGTTTTAAAGATTAAGCACACGTGTGATCCCTCGCATCGTCCTTGTGCTAAAACATTTTTTCCTTTCTTATATAAAACACAAAAAAAAATATAAAATCTTCAAAAACTAAAAACATCCATATTTTCAAACAAGAAACAATATTTCTGGCCAGAACTACGTGATCCTTGATTCTCCATAAAAAATGGAGATACGTAGGAGCAAGACCAGTCCTTGTCAGGTTCACTTTCCCAAAAATCCAAATTTATCCATAACAAATTGCTCGAACAATTCCTCAAACTTTTCAAGCAGTTTCTAAAAGAACTACGTAACCCTGATTTCTCATTCTAAATGAGAATACGTAGGAACAAGGTCAATCCTTGTTGGCACAAAAAATTAAAAAATATATTTTGTTTCTTTAGATTTTTATTTTAGGGAATATTTAAACATTTTGAAAACCACATCATATTCGTGTATTTAGTTAAAGGTACTGCCTTAGGGCAGGCGTTGTAGGGTGCTAATACCTTCCCTACACGTAACCGACTCCCGAACCTAGAATCTGGTTCTTGTAGACCATGCCTTATCATTTTATGGTTTTTCTGTAGTTTTCCAGAATAAACTATGGTGGCGACTCTAAATCTCTTTTTCAAACCCGTTATCTTTTTTCGAGTCGTCCTCCCGTCGCGATTCCGGTTGCGACACATCCCATACATGTATATATTTTTCTTCAACATTTGTTTAATGGTTATCACATTGGTTTTTTTTAAGTATATAGGCAAATTTAAACAAAAATTTACCAATCTAGGCAAAAACTTTTGAAATTACAGATCTAGGCAAGTCGTGGAAGGCCTAGACGATTTCAAATGAAGAAATCGCACCACTTGCACGAACAGTGATCAAAGGTGAAGTCGTGCATCCAAAAAAGATTTTAAGGCGTGATAATCGATTATCAGGCCTTTAATCAATTACCACACCTCTTTTCATTATAAATTAATAAAAATATTAAAATTGTAAGGGTTAGAGGACTTCTCCCATTGAAGTTGTGAGAACCTGATTAATTAACGCACCCAAATCCACACTCTGAATCCCATTAATTGCACCGTGCCACGTCAAAACCCACTCACTTCCACTCTGCATGCGGTTGCCAAGTGTCACTGCTGGAACGTTCTAACAACGTTAGTGGAAGACAAGTGGCATGCGGAGAATGGACGTTCGTCCTGCGTGGGAAGGGGAATGGATTTTCTGAAAACTCTTCCTCTCCCTTCTGCATGCTTCACCTTCTTCCCAGAATTTCAGCTTTCAAATTCTCTGCCTTCTCTCTAAAAATTACTCATCTTCTCTCTAAGATAACTCACCACCAACCTCTCCGATTCCGTTTCAGACACCGTAGGAACGTTCACGGCTTCGTGAGCTTTCACTAGAACCGAACATCTTAGAATTCTGCATCCGGTAAGTTCTCAAACCCTAAAACGCTTCGTTCTGAGTTGCATGCGGACCCTAGTACTGCTGCATGTTAGAATATAAGCTAAGTCCTTCTACATTTCTTGTGGTTAGACTTAGTGAAACACTTGAGAAGCACGTTGCGGGTAGGAAACTGTATTTGGACAAAGTTAAAAAGCATTCACTTAGGGAGTTCACTGCTAGACCAGGTAAGGGAAGCTTTAGTAATTTAATTTAATACTTGTTTGATGTGTATGAAAGCATGAAGTGTACTGGATGTCTGAAATGTATGAAATATTTGATGTTTAAGTATGCATGAACGAACATGGTGGTGCTGGATGTATATAATTGTGATATTGCTTGAACTGTATGTGGATGATGAAATGTTTGAATTGGAAAATGGATAATTTCTGTATGGTATGAGATGATAATATGAATTCTGTAATGTATGAGATTTATGGTGGAGATAAATTATAAGATATGAATCGTATGAAAACTGTGAAGTTATTGTAGATGAAAAATCTGGAAAATATCATAGTCTTGCTTGATAATGCACGCTCGTCGTCGAACGGTCTTATACCGTTCGGTCTCCCTTGAAAATGACTTAGAATAAGAATTCTTTCATTTGGAAAGGATTCTGATGAAGAGCGAGCGTCCTTTGTGTGAAGGGTTAGGTTTGAGCGTTCGGCTCAGCCTAGCGTGTCCAACGATTGAAATAAATTGAAGTGTATTAGTAACGCTCGGTTTTATATTCCAGCGTTCGTCATAGGTAGCGCTTAGTCTTATACTGAGCGTTCGTCCAAATGAGCTCTCGGTCTTAGATTGAGCGCTCGTCCTAATTAGCGTTCGGTCAAATACCGAACGTTCGTTCTAAATGAGTGTTCGTTCTATTTAGTGCTCGGTCATTTACCTAGCGTTCGTCCTAAGCAGTGTTCGGTTTTATAACTGAACGCTCGTCCTTATCATTGATTCCTGAGCGAACGTAAATAGCGTTCGTCCAAATTATTAGTTGACGTTCGGTCATTGACTGGCAGTGTTGTATTCTGAATTAAATCATACTCTGGTTATTTATCTAAGTTATTTTGTAATGAATTTATCCTTTTGATTCAACCTAAAGTCTTTGTACTCAAAATTTTCTAAGTAATATTCAGATCTTCTAAAATCAGTTTATTCCAATTATTTAAGCGTCGTAACGTACGTTAGTGGATAATGGTTCGTTTCTTTTGTTCAGAAACGAGAATACAGTGTACTGTAATACGTTCGTCCTTATTTATTAAAGGATGAACGTTCGTTAATTTATGAAAGCGGAACACAGAATGAAAATGTGAATAAAAGAAATGGTTAATGTGTGCAAATGTTATTTTGAGTAAATTATTGGAAGTGGATTTTGAACGAGCGTTCCAAGGAGGAACGTCTCTATGATTTGAATATGAGAGTTTATGTGGTATGACCATGGTAAAGCTGCTGATGGCTGTTCATCCTGATATTCCGTGAGTGCTCATCCTCACGTAGAGGGGAGTAGGTCATGCGTGGGAATGGCAGGAGGCCCTAGTCCTACTGAATAGTTTGGACTGATAGGGTTAACCTCGGGTGGCAGCTGTTGAGTGTTTCCCAGTTACCACACCACCCGGGTGCAAGAACGCCTGTAGATACATGGCTTCATACAGTCCGGACAGTTTTCTTATAAGAGTTGGAAGGATTTATTATATGCTTTGATATAGTGCTGTATGACTTGTATGATTGATTATGTATGTGAAAGTTTATGTTGGTTGTATGAATTAAATTACCTAAGCTTACCCTTGCAATTCCTTGTGTTGTCTACTGGTTATGTACGTCCGTCTTGTCTACGCAATGATCATCCGTGTGGATGTGAGCAGATGGAGAGGCGCCACTTGAAGAAATGCTGGAAGAAGAAAATTTGGAGGACGCCAATCTGGTCGAGGTGGAGGTTAAAGCCGAGCAGTAGAGCGCTCGCTTCTTAGTAGTAGTTAGTGGTTCTGGACTGTATTTTTGGGACGTTCGGTTACTTAGTTTTGGAAAGCCGTTCGTCCAGAGTTGGTGTTTTGTAGAAAGTTCTGAACGTTGTAAGTGTTGTACGTTCGTTTTTTTTTGAGCTGTTGTAATTAAGACTGCACTGTTAACTCTGTAAATGTGATTAGTTCTAATTAATGGTAATTACTATTTATTGGGATGTTACAGAAGTCGTGCACCCCACACTTTTACTTTTTTTATTTTTTAATTTCTTTATTAATTAAAAAGATTTATAATTTATAAATAATATTTTTAATGTATTTAAAACAATATAAATTATATCTAACTAACAATTAAAGTTTTTATATTATTAAATGAATAAATTTCATAGTTTTAATTATTATTGTAATTAAATTAAACTTCTTATAAAGTGTTTTCAATTACATAATTACAATAATTATGGTTATAAATTATTTAATTAAAATTTTTATAAAAAGTTTAATTTAATTATAAAAGTAATTAAAATTATAAAATTTATTTATTTAATAATATTAAAAAAATAATTATTAATTAAATATAATTTACATTATTTTAAATATATTTAAATACATTAGTTACAAATTATAAATCATCATTTTAATTAATAAAGAAATAAAAAAATAGAAAAGTAAAAATGTGGGATACATTATAGAAGTCGTCAATCCTGCAATTTTAATATTTTTATTAATTTTTAATAAAAATATGTGTGATAATCGATTATACTTTAAAATCGTTTTTGGAAAGGACGATTTCATCTTTAATAATGTGTCAAAATGAAGTGGTGGGAGACAGACTTTTGTATACTTACAAAATCCTGTATAATTTTAAATTTTTTTTTCTAAATCCATAATTTTTATTTTAAATTTGCCTGTATACTTACAAAAGCCTATTACATTGTTTTTAGGATAAACATGTAATCATTTTTCTCTTTTTGACGTCAAAGATGTACATAGGTAGAGCTGTCAAATGAGCCCCTTTAATAAGATTTGGCCTTAACCCATGTGGGTTGGGGCCAAAACAGCCCACAAGGCCAAAAAAACTCTTTATTAAAAAAGCCCACAAGGCTAAAAATCCCTAAAGCCCTATAGGCCAGGGCCAGCCCATGGGCTTTCCTTTTTACAAAATTTAACGACCAGAAACATAATATCATCATACAAGTAATCACAAATCATGTGTATTTTTTATCCAGCTTTCATTTTATCTTTGTTAATGTCGCAACCGGGATCGCGACGGGACGACGACCCGAAAAAAGAACGCGCGGGGTTTTGAAAAAGAGATTTGGAGTCGCCACCATAGTTTATTCTGGAAAACTACGGAAAAACCATAAAATGATAAGGCATGGTCTGCGAAACTGAGATTATTGGTTCGGGAGTCGATTACGTGTAGGGAAGGTGTTAGCACCCTACAACGCCTGCCCTAAGGCAGTACCTTTAACTAAATACACGAATATGAATGTGGTTTTCAAAATGTTTAACCATCCCTTAAAATAAAACTATAAATAAACAAAATATATTTTTTAGTTTTTTGGGCCCGACAAGGATTGACCTTGCTCCTACGTATTCTCATTAAGAATGAGAAATCAGTTTTCCGTAGTTCTTTTAGAAAACTGCTTTAAAATTTGTTTGAGAAATTTGTTTGAGAAAATGACTTTGGATTTTTGGGAAAGTGAACCTGACAAGGACTGGCCTTGCTCCTACGTATCTCCACTTTTGATGGAGAATCAAGGATCACGTAGTTCTGGCTAGCAAGATTGTTTATTGTTTGAAAATGTTGATGTTTTTGGTTTTTGAAGATTTTATATATTTTTTTGGTATTTTTTGTATAATATTTAAATTTTTGCGTAATGAGCACTAGGCTGATGCGTACTATCGCACTAGCACTCACACGGCTTTTTCAATGTTTTTTATTGTTTTGCGTAATGAGCACTAGGCTGAAGCGTACGATCGCACAAGCACTCACACGACTTTTCATTATTTTATATTTTGGGTAATAAGTACTAGGCCTATGCGTACGATCGCACAAGTACTCATACCAATATTTATTACACGTATTTTTTTCTTAAGTTTTATATATTTTTTATTTTTTCTTTTTTGAAAATTTTATATAAAACGAAGTGAACAAGTCCACTAAAACAAAGGGGTGGGGTTATCTTACAAGGGGGTTACATGTAATAAAAAGTTAATAAAAAGAAAGAAAAAAAAAACATAAAAATAAAACAAGAGAAAAACTCAACAGGATTAGAGGTACGGAGATAAAAACCAGAGGTGCCGAATAAAATTGAAGCTCCTTTGTTTGGGCCAATACTCTCTTCTCCGTGTCTGTCAGGGGTGTAAGGATGAAAAATGGAGGTGCATCCCGAAATGTGTGCCCAGGTCCAATTCTTCTTCTTTTTGTTTTTTTATTTTATGTTATTTGCACAAAATGGGCTTAAGCCCGAATGGAAGGGGTGCAATTGAAATATTGGGATGACACTTGCTGGTCCAGGCCCAATACCTCTTTTATCCTCTTCAATCAGAAACCACTAAGGTCTTCTTTCTCATCCAGAAACATGAAACAAATGGGAACGGGAGCTACTTCTTCACCACCAACGGTGACCACCATCTTCGACCAGCCCGCCGCACATCCCCGTGGCCGACCGAGAAAGTCGCCGGCGTCATCACCCATGCTGGGAGCACCGCCGCACCCTCCATGCGTTCGTGAGGCAAGCTCGGACACCGCGAAGCGTGGACTGCGATGCCGCCGCTCGAACCTCCATCGTCGGAGCAGTTTTGGCCTCCGTCTTCACTCCCTTCTCTTCACGCGAGATAAACCTTCTCATTCTGGAACAATGCCAGCCGTTCACCGTCGAGAGTTACAGATGCCACCAAGCTAGGGTTGCTGCCCTCCGTCGAGCTCGTCGCCGGCCATGGAATCGAGCCTCCTCCTTCCTCTACTCCTTGCGCGCGAGGGGGACACTTTCCTTCGTGAATCGCCTCCCAGGCGAGCTCGGCCACCGCGCCGGCCAGGGTTCACTTCTTCATCGTCCACGACAGCTCCACGGCTAGCGTCACCGCACACCCCTTGGCCTCCTAAAAGCCACCGTCAGTGGTGTCGCCCGCGCCAGAAACGGTGTTGGCAATGTCGCCGACGATACCGCCGACGATTGCCTTCAATGTACTCTTTAGTATTCCAGTTTTTTGATTCCTTCCTTCTTCTTTTTGAATTGTTGGATTCTTTGTGATTATTGGCAAAAGTGAAGGATGAATCGTGATGGCTAGTGAGAGTCTGATGGTTGGGGGTTTTTGACAGTTGAAAGATGAAGTTGAAGTTGGGTATGAAAAGGAAGTTTTGGAGTGAATATGGTGGTGTTGGCCGTGAGTGATGAGGAAGAGATGGGATGAAGATTATAGGTGTTGGAGACGGTGTATGGAGCTGAAAGTAATGGATGAAGGGTTGAAGGCAATGGAGTTGGGAGTGAAAAGGAAGTGATTTGTTGAGGTTAAGGGTGTTGGCCGTGAGGTATTGGAGGGTGAGGATAGGTTGAAGATGAATCCTAGAGGTGGTATCAGGAAGAGGATATTGATCTGATCGTGAGCTGTGGGGAAGAGATAGATGTTGGCCGTTCAGTCCTGTCCCCCCAAGACGAAGTGCACTCCTTAAATCGGCAGAAGACTCAAAATTGTCGGCAAGCCTCATTGGATGAAACTGTCGGTAGCTTTGATTGGGGACCATTGGAATAATTTGGTAGACATAATTGGAGGGTTGGTGAAGTGGGAATCATTAGTGGAAGATAGTGGGAATCATTTCTGGGCCCTAAACAAAGGGGAGCGACCAAGGCGAGAGGGGATAGTGAAAAGGACGAGCGGTAATAAGTGAGGAGTGTCAGGACGAACGGTAGAAGAGGGAGAACGATCAGGACGAGCGGCAGACATGGGGGAACGATCAGGACGAGCGGTAAGAAGTGATGAGGGTCAGGACGAACGATAGAATGACGAACGACCATTTTAAAACAAATTACTGTTTGGGCGAACGCTCAATCAAGACCGAACGTTCACTAAGAATAAACATCATGACCGAACGTTCACTAAGAATAAACATCATGACCGAACGTTCACTAAGAATAAGCATGACCGAACGTTCTCTAACACATAATATGACCGGAAGTTAAACAACAAAAGACCGAACGTTCAACATCAAGACCGAACGTTCAACATCATGACCGAACGTTCAACATCAAGTCCGAGCGTTCAACATCAAGACCGAACGTTAAAAGTCTCAAAACCGAACGCCATATTAAACTCAACACCAATAAGTCAAGACCGAACGCTCGCTACCTGAGTGGCTGAACGGTCGAACGAAGGAATGCTTGAGACTGAGAATTGCCGAACGTCAATAAGACGGCACGGCGGAACGGTTGAGGACGAACGGCCGAATGTCTATGATATTATTCAATAAAGGACGAACGGTTGCATGCAGGTGGAAGGAACTGAACGTAAAACAGTAGTGCACGGTAGAGGACGAACGGTCTCCCGGTGAAGAGGACAAACGGTCTCGATGTTGGCCAACAAAGACCTGTTGCGCAGGGTAGAGGACGAACGGCGCTAAGGATAGAGGACGAATGGTCACCCGTTGAAGAGGACGAACGGCTCGATGTATAGGGCGGACGGTCACGCTTAGTTGAGTACGAATCCTGCGTACCATCTTCCTTCTATCACGTCCTTTACTTTGTTCACCAAGTTCCTCCATGACACTACACCAACACAAAAAGTTAAATTAAATTACACCAACACAATCAAGTAAAAGAACAAAATGGAAATGATAACAAACATTGTCAGCATTTGTTAAAAGACAACCAAAAAGAGAACAAAAAAATAATACTAATTTATTAATTCATATCATTCATGCCACATAAAAATACATTTTGTAAGACTCATGGTACAGGAACAGAACTGGTACCTAAGGCAAATTAACTGGGTACCTGGGTTCAAGTTTTAGCACACCGAGGCCAACAACGACCACCACACTAATTTTGGGGTGCCTTCTTTATTTTCCCTCATTTGATCTACTTCTACGTTATCTGGGAACAATTTCTTAACATTTTTTTAACAAATTCGTGCCACATAAAAATACATTTTCTAACACTCATGGAACAGGAACATAACTGGTACCTTAGGCAGAATATGTGGGTACCTGGGTTCCAATTTTTGCACACCAAGACCAACTACGTCCACCACTCTCATTTTGGGGTGCCTTGTTTGTTTTCCCTCGTTTGAGCTACTTCTAAGTAATCTGGGAACAATTTCTTAACATTTTTTTAACAAATTCGTGTCACATAAAAATACATTTTCTAGGACCCTGGGTTCACCAACATAACTCGTACCAAAGCCGAATGAACTGGGTAATTGGGTTCAAGTTTTTTCACAGCAAGGCCAACTAGGTTCACCACTCTCATTTTGAGGTGGCTTGTTTTTTTTCACAGCAAGGCCAACGCAGTCCATTACTACCAATCGAAAAAAATTACAACAACAATGTAAGATTAAGCAAACAACAAGTATACAAATCAGTAACACAACAAAATCCACTTGGGAGACATTTCATACATAAGCAAAACCATCCACAAACAACATCATGCATGTACGAAACCTTCATTCCACTGAAATAAAAAAAAAAAAAACGAACCTTCACTCAGCACGAGGTGCGGCGGTTGGAACACAGACGAAGATAAAGGTGTGGGTGGGACTGACAACCCGGAAAACCCCTCTTTTTGGTCCACCGAACATTCCACACTCCGGCGACACTCTGGCGATGCTCCGGCGGCACTCCGCCGGCACTCCGGGACAGGGACAGAAGCAGGTGGGACGACGCGAGACCTTCAACGCGCCCCTAGTTCGCTGGGCCGGACCGGACGAAAGACGATGGCGTCTTCCCTTCCTTCGCCAACGTCGGACCTGTGGCGGACCTGGGTTCGATAGCTCCCAGACAGCCTTCAACGTTGTCCGGCGACACTCCGGCAAGCACTCCGTCGGACGTCTCTCTCTCCAACTCCCTTTCTCCAAGTCGTTCGGCCTCTCTAGGTTACACTCTCTATCTCTGAACCTTCGCGCTTCTCTCTCTAAAATTGTTCCAAATTCAATTTCAAATTTGAAACGCGGACCTGCAAACCCTGACCACTCCCTTTCCACGTCATATTTCATTTTCATTTAATTTTTCCAACTGGACCACTCAAATTTAGACACGTGTGGCGTGTCTAAATGTTGTCAAAAGTGGTTGTTCAAGTATCATTTTCCTTAAAATAATCTGAAAGAGGACCCTTGGAGCTCATCTCACGTGGACATGGCAGCAGGAGCCCTTCTCCCTAAGCACACGTGTGTTTCTTCCACCATCCAAAACTCCGGACCCGTGACAACACCACTTCATTTCTCCATGAAAATGAATCAGCACCTGTGCTTTCTCTCCAGCCCAGCCGTGACACCACCCTTCTCAAATTTAATGCGCTACATTTTTCTAAGCAAAAAAAAAAATAAAATATCCGCTTCCATTTAAAAGCCAAAATATATATGCTGTAAAAATTTCATCCAGACCGTAACGTCTCTTCTCCCATGAGTCAGCGTGCTATTTTCTAAAGAAAGAAAAGAAAATTCAATTCCCCTGCTGCTTCTAGAACAAAAGAAAGAAAATGCTAGTAACACAAAATGAAGGTGGCGGATCTTCCTGATTCAAAGCAAAAACATCAAATTCCTACATTCTCCTAAGTGAGAAAAAGAAAAGCCTCCGTGGCCGCTACAGCTCCAGGCCGAGAACCTTCTTCCAGCACCAAGCTAAGACACCCTTTCTCCTACATTCTCCTAAAACGTTCAAAGCCAAAAGCCTAAAAACCAAAACTCAGAAAGTGGCGGCTGGATGCAGCTCCAGGCCGAGACACCTCCTTCCAGGACCAAGCTAAGACACCCTTTCTCCTACATTCTCCTAAAACGTTCAAAGCCAAAAGCCTAAAAACCAAAACTCAGAAAGTGGCGGCTGGATGCAGCTCCAGGCCGAGACACCTCCTTCCAGGACCCCCTTTCTTTTCACTCCTTTGTCTTTTTTAAACCCTCATGAAGCCCTCCAAACTGTTGGGCCTGCTTCTTGCGTGTTGCTGGTTCTTCAAGCTTGAAGGTCTTCTCCTGCCTTGGGCCATGGTGGGCCTTGATGTTGGACCAAGTTCGTGTTGATGTTGTCCGCGTGTTCCTTCACTCAACATAATCACCGCTTCTTTATTGGAAGAAAGGAAGAGAAGCTTCTCATCCCTGCTGCTTGGATGCTGGACCGTGAAGGCTGCTGGACGTGCGTATTGCTCCTGGACGTGCGTTCTTCTCCAAGCTGCTGGCCGCGTGCGTCACATGTGCGGACGTAGCACTTCATCCTTACTGGACGTGCGTATTGCTCCTGGACGTGCGTTCTTCTCCAAGCTGCTGGCCACTTCTCTCAAAAGCTGCTGCCCGCGTGCGTCACATGTGCGGACGTAGCACTTCATCCTTACTGGACGTGCGTATTCTCTCTGCTGGGCTTGCTGCTGCTCAAAAGATGGACGCGTGGTGCCTTCATTGCTTGCTGGACGCTCCCCATGGGCCGTCTCTGTGTGAACCCAGCGTGGACGTCCGTTGCTGCCCCAGCTGGACGCTGCTATCCACTCTGCTGGACGTGCGTGTGGAGTGTGCTGGACGTGCGCTGTCTCCCAAGCTGCTGGAAGCGTGAATCCAAACCAGGCCGTGCGTGCCATCTGCTGGACGCTCCCCCTTGTGGGCCGTGTGGATTGCTGGACGATGACGTGCTTTCCATCCGCGCCAGCTCTTCTTCTAATGTGGAGAACACTGCTGGACCAGGCCCTCTTCCGTGACAAGCTGCTGCCAAGCTGGACCAGAATTTCAGTTGCACCTCCAAAAAGTAAATCCACACCTCTCACGTTTTAGTTTAAACAAAATTGATGTCACATTTTCTTTTGACCTCCAAAATGTCCCAAATATTATCCAACAATTTTCCTACAATTAATAATGAAAATAATTAGCTCAAATAATTCAAATTAATTAAAATAAGAATTTTTGGTCAATTTAAGCACAATTAGTAAAAACGGAAAAATACCGGACATTTTAGCACAATTCCCTGATTAAATTCGGTACAATAAACTAAGTGAAGTGAAGAAAATATCGACTCATCAAAATAGACCACACTTAGTCTTTTGCACTCCTCGGCAAAATCAAGACCAAGGAATAGTTCAGAGGACATCCAGGGAAGTGACACAACACTCAACACACAAAAAAAAAAAACAAAGACTAACAATGACAGAAACAGAATTACACAGTTCTCAAGGAATCTGGACCAAGAAAGGAAGTAGACAATATCCAACACAAAATCAATCAGAGAAAGCAAATACTCATGAAATCATCCAAGCAATTCAAGACATGGCAAAATGATCAATCAGCTCAAGAGGTGAATCAAAAGTAACAAAAACTCACAGATGCACTATCAGTGTTTCTCTCAAGTGTCTACGGTAAGCAATTTCAACTCAATGCACTCAAGAAAAGCAAGCAACAACAGACTTGGCAAGCCTCTAATATCAACACTCAAGCACATACGCATGTTCAAATCAAAAGGTCTTTTATGGATGTAATGGGGCCAAGGACATGGGAGGATAACATATGGATGAGAAGCTATAAACCAAAAGAAATAGAGGAGCAATGGGGAACAAGTGTAAACACAATCAACTCACACCCAAAAGTTGTGCATAAAAGAATGCAGTATAGTGCTAGGAAGTGACTCCTAGGTCGTCTCTCAAGGACCAAATGTGGTTTAGTCTTAGGTCTAACAAGTAGTGGGGGGTTTTGAGTTTGTTGTTGTGGACAAAAGAAATAAATTGCAGTAAAAATAAATTAAAACAGTAAAAACCGAAACAGTAAAAAAAAAACGTGCAAACAGTAAAATCACAAAATGGTAAAAACGAAAATCAACACAGTGCAATGAAAATGAAACTGGAAAACATGACTGAATGGTAAACGTTCATAAAACTTTGGTTCAGAAAAGCAAACAGCTTGCAGAAAATGTAATTTCAGATTTCAAAACAGTAAAACAGAAGGAGAAATTTGCAGCAGAATAATAAAAACGAAAATTTAAAGTGCATCAGAGAAAATGAAATGTTCAAACAGCAGCGTAAAACATCATATCAGCAGAAATTTAAAATCGCAGAAAGCATGAGACTGGCGGAAATTAAACTGCGACAGAAATAAAACAGTAAACAAACCTGGAAGCTCAGAAGCGGAATTTGAAATGAGACTGCAAATTACACTGAAGTTCATTACAGAAAACAAGAAATTATACTAACATCACATCATATTGATCACTGGAAATGGAAAAGAAACCCCAAACCTCCCCAAGGGGGAGGGGGAAAAATTACACAGAGCCGAAAACTAGGAAGCCTCTACCCTACTCCTACTCCTCTACAAGCTTCCATCTTCTCTTCCGTTTCCAACACTGGACCAGGGCCGTGACACTCTTCTCTTCAAGCTTGCTGGATTTGGACGTTGCTGCCAGATGTGCTAGATGGGAGCTGCATTCTTTGCTTGCTTCTTCATGTGTGGCAGTGAGCTGTAGCGTGAAGAGCTGGATTGTTTTTCCTCTGTGCAGCAAGACCGTGAGTTTTTCTGGAATGGACGGTGCAGGCTTCTTCTGCTGGATACCGTGCACACCAACGTTACTCTTTCATGGATAGATTAAAAACCTCAATAAAGAAAATGCATGAACCAAATGAAAATGGCAATGTGTAAAATCAGCAATATAAAATTAAAGTAGATGCTTTTCATTCAACCGTAACAATGTTCACAATTTTTCCTCTCAAAATCCAAACGTTCAGGAAGAGAAAAAAAAACTCAGTAAATGTGGCGGCTGGAGCACATAACCGTGCTTCCCATTCCAGGCCCCCTTCAAAACAATCTTTAAGAAAGCTCCATCTAAAAAAACATGTAAGTGGCGGCTTCAGCTAGTGCCCCAGCCCTCACCCGTAACCTTCCATCTCTCCAACTCTACTCTCCCTTTCGGTGGTGGCTACTCTCCTCCTGGACGAAAAACCCCCCAAAAACCAGAGAGTGGCGGCTTCTCTCGGTAGCTGCTTATTTCTCCCCCAAGCTGGACTTGCTTACCTCCGTGCTTCCAAGCTGGAATGCTGGATCCGAGAGCTCCCTCTTGCTAGACGTCACCTCCAGCTCCAAGCCTAGACACCCCCATTGCGTGTTGGACCATGTGCTTCTGGATGCTACTGGACTTCAAAGCTTCTTTTCCTAATTACCGCTTGCTGGATGGGACGTGGCTGTGTGCTGGAATGCTGGAATCCCGTGTGCACCCCTCTCCAAAAATGAAAGCTTCCTTTTCTTTTCTGCCACTTCTTTTTGCTGGACCGAAAACTGTGTGGTGTTGCTGTGCTACTTCCAAGTGTGGGCCGTGTGCTTCAATGTTGGCCCTTGTCTTCCATTCCAACTAAGGCTGAATAAGATGAATGGCCGTGGGCTTCTTTGGTTGCTTTTCCCAATTGCCAATTCAATTATAATTCACGTTGCAAGCCAAAGGTGTGGCGGCTCCCACATTCAAAAAGATATTTTGCTGAATGTTTCATCAAAATAACTTGTCCATGGGCCTAGGATATGTAACCGTGACATGGTAAGGGAAACAACTTCCCAACGTAAATTTCCACTAAATGTGGCCGTGAATTCCAACGTGGATTGTCCACATCCCATTTTCAGCCGTGCATACCAGACTTCCAACTTATTCTTTCCCAAAATGAAATTTCCAACGGGCCCTAGAATAAATAATGGAATGAGTGGAGCTGCTGCCTTTGTGTAGATGAAACCGTAGCCAAAGAAGTCCAATAGAAAAATTAAACTCCTTCCTCCAAAACGGATTAGCACATCTTTTTCTAAAAATAATTGAATCAAGTGTAGCCTCTTCCAAGTGAAATGGCAGTGTGCAGATGAATATTCTTCCAAATGTCCCAATTTGCATTTCCAAAATTTTCCTTGTAATCAATAACGAAAATAATTAGCTCAGATAATTCAAATTAGTTAAAATAAGAATTACTGGTCAATTTAAGCACAATTAGTAAAAAAGGAAAAATACCGGACATTTTAGCACAATTCCCTGATTAAATTTGGTACAATAAACTAAGTGAAGTGAAGAAAATATCGACTCATCACATACCTTTCTTTTTGTGTACATTTGTTTCTTTTCAAATGCTTCAATTTTTACTTGTCCGATGTAACATTCCTTTGGCAGTGGCATAAACAATTTGATTAACCTTTATAATCCGACGTTTATCAAGCAATGCGTAGGAAGTTTGCCCTCTTCACTTAAAACTTTCATACCAGAGGATGTTCTGTGATCCTTGGAAAATTTGTCTATTGCATCCATCACAACGGGGTAACTTTTATCATGGGATTCTGGGAAAAATCCTGAATAAACCATCTCCTTAAAAATCTCAAATGCAGAGGCCAAGTCCATATCAGACAGAAAAGCACTGAGCAATGCAATATAAATGAAGGAGTCGGGCTTCATTTCTTTCAGTTCCATCTCGCGTAAATAATGGAGTGCAGCAGATGGCCTCTTGCAAATGCAAAGACCATAAATAAGTGCCATAAAAGCAACTCGATTAGGAGAACAACCTTTTCTTTCCATCTCTTTCCAAACCAAGAGTGCATCATCAGGCCTTTCTTCTCTGCAAAACCCATCCACCAAAGTTGAGTAAGTGACGACATTGGGCTCCCTGTCTTCTTCAGACATTTTCGACAGAAGAGACATCGCCCTATCAACAGAACCACTTTTGCACCAACTATCTATAAGCAGACTGTAAGTCACAACTGAGGGACAGAGGCCCTTTACAACAATCTCATCCAACAATTTTTCAGCTTCTGCAACTCGGTTGACCTTGCAGAGCCCTCTGATCACTATGTTAAAAGCCACCACATCAGGACAATGGCCACGAGAACACAAATCCCTGAGCAAGTTCAATGCTCGGTCCACTTCTTGAATCTTGATCAAACCCCCCATTGCTGCAGAATAGGAAACTATGTCAGGAAGGAAACCTAGCTGAACCATGCTGTCAAGAAAATCGCATGCTTCTACAGCCCGGCCACGATCACACAGTTCTTTCACAAGAAGGGTGGAATTTTTTATCCACGGTTCATGCCCACAAGCACGCATCACTTTCAACATATCGATAGCTCCTACGACATCTTTTCTTTTACACAGGCATCCATAAATTGAGTTGTAAGTGAAATGAGTTGGTTCAATTTCTGATTCTTTCATGTCTCTCAACAGCTCACAGCTCTCGTCCAATCTATCAGAACCGCAGAGACCATTGATCAGATTGTTGTAAATCAAAACGCTTGGCCTACCAACAAATTGTTTAAGGTCATTGAAAAGACTTAGAGCGAGGTCCAACTGACCATTTGTGAGTAAGCCATCAATCACGATGCTAAAGGAAGCGGCATTTGGGAAAACCAATCTCTTGTCCTTGAAGAAATCATCCATCTCGACATCAGTGAATTTGCTCTGAATCATCATCTGAAGAAGGCGGCAGGCTTCATCCACCTGTCCCTCATTAACATAACAAGTCAAAACAGCATTGTAAATCAAAACGATAATTTTCTCCTCTTTATCTTCCAGAACCTGTTCCAGCAACTTGGTAATCACACTTCTGTCTAGAAAAGCCGATATCAACTTCGTAAAGATTCCAATATCTGGGGCAACCCCAAACTGCTTCATCTCCGAAAGCAAGCTCAGAGCTCTCTGAGCATCATTACTCTTACACAGTCCTCCAATGAGAACATCAAATAATGAAACAGGAGGAGTGAAGCCAACCCGACACATTTTCTCAAACAACTGAATGGCCCTATCAACCCGATCCTCCTTGACAAACCCATGAATCAAAACACAGAAAGTCTTCTCACTTAGCCTCACCCCCTGTCCATCCATCCTCTCCACCAACTCAAACGCTTTATCCACATCCCTCCACTTGGAAAACGACAATGCCAGCACAGAGCAAACACGCACATCAATCAAACCCTTTTCCTTCATCCCATCATAAACCCTCAGAGCCTGATCAAACCTGCGAGCTTTGCAATAAGCTTGCACGACAGGCGTCAGCGTGAACTTATCAAATTCCCATCCAAACCCCTTCATCTCCTCCAACCTAGCCTCTACCAAATCAACCTCCCCGGCCTTAGACAGAGCCTCCAACAAGCAGTTGTAGCAGTAAACATTGGGAACGCAAAGACCCTTCACCCGCATTTCATCGAACAGGTGGTGGGCCTCCTGTGCAAGGCCCACTTCGCCCAAACACCGAATGAGGAAGCCCAAGGCACCGGGCGCGAAGGAACAAGGAGCGGACTCCACGAGCTGTTTGACGACCGTTTTGAGATGGGTGGTTTGGCGGGAGCGGGAGAAGATAGAGGCGATGGTATTGTAGGTGTAACAATTATGGCGGTAGCCATACTGGTGTTGATCGGAGGCCCACTGGAAGAAGGAGAGGGCGAGTTTCCAAGTGGGGAGGCGCGTGAGAACGGACTCGACAAGGGGAGGCGTGAGGATGGGAGCGAAGAGGTTGAGTTCGGGCCCGGCGGCGTTGGGTTGTTGGGTGAAGACGGAGACGAGGTTGTCGGCCATAGAAGAATCATAATGAAGATTGTTATGGGGTGATCTCGAATATGAGAGTTTGGCGATTACAGAGAAAATAGAAGGGATTTTGAGTTTCTGGATTGCGACGGCCATTAACACTCTTTCGCACGAACCACTCCAATTGACATTTGCATTACATTCCTATGTATAGAGGTGTCATTTGAGCCTCTGATCCATGGGTTGACCGTGACCCCTTCTAAAATCAAGCCTCAATTTTCTAGCCCACTTAACAGGGGGTTTTTTAAAAGCCCCAACCCCTAAAGCCCGAACGCTCACAATCACAACAATACTAAGGCCGAACGCTCACAAGAGAGAATAACTCATCAATAACCGATCGCTCAACAGAAACAAGACCGAACGCTAAAGATTACTGCAAACATCAATTTAAGAACAGAGGCCTTCAACCACTATTACATCAAAACCGAACGCTCGAGGTTGAAACCTAAAATACCAAATTGAGAATGAAAGCTCACAAATCACTTATACACCAAGAACGAACGATTAAAATCCAAACCTAAGAATCATAATTAAGTCCGAACGCTTACAAGTTAAACCTGAGAATTCCTTTTTTTTTTAAGGGCGAACGTCTAGGATCACTATTTCACGAAGACCGAACGCTTAAGATTCAATCCTAATAATATTAAAGTTATGGTCGAACGCTAAAATCCATAATACACCCAACCGAACGTTCAAGATTGTAAACCCATGAATATCAGATTTAAGGCCGAACGCTAGAATCTCTATTACACGAAAACGATCGCCGAACACTCACTAAGTAAGCCCAGAACGAACACTGACGTTCGTTGCTGGAGGATACAAAACCGAACGGTTAGTTTGGCCGACCACTGGTCGAGCACTATACGTACGAACGTTCCAATTTGGCCGAGTCGGGCGAACGCTCGGAACAAATACCGAACGTCCAGAAATTGGCTGACCACTATTTGGTCGAGCACCGTTTGGACGAGCGCGCGTTTCTGCAGAATTCTGCAGAATCGCACCAGGTTTTCCAGAAAACGCAGAAACCCATTTTTCATCCCCAAATTCCCAGATTTGCATCAAACACAGCATAGTTCAACAATCAAAGAAATAGATCTAGCTCCCCTTACCTCTTGAAGACTTCCTTGGATCTTGAAATGCAGTGTTCTTGATCTCCTTCTGTAACATCCCGACAACCTCGTCTCCGTCTTCACCCAACAACCCAACGCCACCGGGCCCGAACTACACCTCTTCGCTCCCATCCTCACGCCTCCCCTTGTCGAGTCCGTTCTCATGCGCCTCCCCACTTGGAAACTCGCCCTCTCCTTCCAGTGGGCCTCCGATCAACACCAGTATGGCTACCGCCATAATTGTTACACCTACAATACCATCGCCTCTATCTTCTCCCGCTCCCGCCAAACCACCCATCTCAAAACAGTCGTCAAACAGCTCGTGGAGTCCGCTCCTTGTTCCTTCACGCCCGGTGCCTTGGGCTTCCTCATTCGGTGTTTGGGTGAAGTGGGCCTTGCACAGGAAGCCCACCACCTGTTCGATGAAATGCGGGTGAAGGGTCTTTGCGTTCCCAATGTTTACTGCTACAACTGCTTGTTGGAGGCTCTGTCCAAGGCCGGGGAGGTTGATTTGGTGGAGGCTAGGTTGGAGGAGATGAAGGGGTTTGGATGGGAATTTGATAAGTTCACGCTGACGCCTGTCGTGCAAGCTTATTGCAAAGCTCGCAGGTTTGATCAGGCTCTGAGGGTTTATGATGGGATGAAGGAAAAGGGTTTGATTGATGCGCGTGTTTGCTCTGTGCTGGCATTGTCGTTTTCCAAGTGGGGGGATGTGGATAAAGCGTTTGAGTTGGTGGAGAGGATGGATGGACAGGGGGTGAGGCTAAGTGAGAAGACTTTCTGTGTTTTGATTCATGGGTTTGTCAAGGAGGATCGGGTTGATAGGGCCCTTCAATTGTTTGAGAAAATGTGTCGGGTTGGCTTCACTCCTCCTGTTTCATTATTTGATGTTCTCATTGGAGGACTGTGTAAGAGTAATGATGCTCAGAGAGCTCTGAGCTTGCTTTCGGAGATGAAGCAGTTTGGGGTTGCCCCAGATATTGGAATCTTTACGAAGTTGATATCGGCTTTCCCATTTGTTGCAGTAACTGCAGTTCTCCATTCCAATTTTTCAATTGCTTCTGCACGTTCAAGACTCCTTTAGCAATATTGACACCATCTATTGCCTCCACCAGGGTTGCCTTTGTCTCTGCAGCTTCCTCTTTGTTTAATTCTGCAATGCCATCACTGAATTCGAAGTCAGCATGTGTCTCCATCATAACCTGTGTATTTACATTACAGTCATTCAGCAGGTTCTCAAACAGGTTATCAGAAAACAATGACTTAAATTCAGAGCACCTATCAGTAGGTATCTTTACATTATGCACAACAGAAATTTCATCAAGCAATTTAAAATGCTTAGAAGTATCAGGAACATCAGGTAAAGCATGCAAGACATGAAAACAAGTGTGCATTTCAGCTATACCAGTAGAAGGATTAAAGTCAGATTCAACCTGGACTGGTTCCTCAAAAATGACCTCACTAGCATCTATCAAATCAGCAGCTAAATGAACACCTACTGTGAAGCTATCATCAACTGGAATAATGTCAAAACCAGTGCATAACTCTGAAACAGCATAAGGCATGTCAATATTTTCAATGGAAAAGGCTGAATCTAAAATATGAGTGTGTGCAGGCATAACAGGAACATAATCTAGAGTAGGTTCTATGGGTTCAACTTTAAACAGATCCAAAGCATTAAATTCATATTGAACCTTAGAGAACTCTATGGGAATGCTAAGTTCAGAATAAACCTGTGTTCTCTGATCACTAGCTACCTCATCAGGGTCATTTCCATCCAGCTTGAACATAATGATCTCTTCCTTGGCACCTGCAAAATAGTTAGAAGCATAACATATGGCAGAACTGATTTCTTCACAAATTTCACAACCACCCCCAAGGCATGTACAACCAGTGAGTTTTTCATTACTCAGTTCTAAAGAGTTTAAGAACCCAGCAAACTCAAGTTCAAGTTCTAATCCTAAATCAGCACAAGCATTTTCAAAATCAACCATATCAACTTTCACATCATCAAAAACTACATATCTATCATCATGAGCATCTGATTCATCATCAAGAAGTGCATTTAAATCTGTGCAATCATAAAAAGCAGTAGATGCAGGTATATGAACTCTATCAATGGAAAATGCTAATTTTATGATATTAGAATGATCAAAGCAAGGACTAAAATCAACAACTTCTACAGGCACATCATGCATATGATCAAACACATTGAAATCATTTTCAGGCTCACACACATCAGCATCAAAATCCATTTCATAGTACTGAAGCACCAAAACATGGTCAGCAGCTTCCCTCATTTTTTTCAAATACTCTTTGGACTTTCTGAAATCAGTTTGTACTTTCAACACAGTAGATTCAACTTTTAAATCAGCAGTACAATCAATTTCCTTGAAACAAGAATGAGGTTCAATACTATCACCATCATAATACACATTTTCACTTAATTGAGCACTAGCAGTGGTAAAATCAGATATAGGAACAACAACAAAACTATTACAATCATGAATCACAGCCAACTCCCTAAAACCATCAACTAGCTTTTCAAAATGAGTATCAGTGTAATTATGGTCATAAGGTTCACACACACATTCAGAAATATCAACAGATGCACTCATACAATCATCACTCATCAGAGAATTGGAATTATCATCATCAAAATTTAAAGTAGAATGTGAATCAATGAAAGAAGGATTAGAGTATACAGTTACAGAGGTGGTTGGACACTCAATCTCTTGAAACTCTGCGGCAGCAGCTACCATTAGTGGTGCTTCATTGGTTGATGCCTCTTTCTCTCCTTCAACTCTCTCAATCAGCTTGTTGACAGCAGCAGCTAACTGAACCACTTGAGTAGTCAGTCCTTGAAGTTCAGATGCTGGAATCCCCTGCTGCTGATCACATAATGGATCTTGCCATGGCTGTACTGATTGGAATTCCTCTTGCTCTGGTGCATCATAATGGAAAAAAGATGGCTGCCGTGGCTGTTCCGACAGGAAATTCTCTTGCTCTGGTTCAGCATATTGGTCCCAGTATACGTGTGGCAGCTGCTGCTGCACTTGCAAGGGTGGTTGCTCATGATATGGTTGAAAACAATGTGGTGGTTGCTGCTGGAAAGCTTGATTGGCTGGCTGCATAAAAACCTCAGGAATAGGCTCATAAAACATGTCAAATCTTGGTGGTTGAGCATTATAAGGAAATGAGAAATTACCATATGCAGAGGAGTGATCCATGCTTAACAATTGCTCACAAGATAAAAACCAATCAGACCAATAAAGCCTCTATCACAGAATTCAACAAAAGAATTGAAAGAAAAGAAAATCTATACAAGCTATATTCACAATTTCTACTCTGCAGAACAGATCCTAATATACAAAAATGAAAACAAAACAAACAGATCCTAAACTAAAAAGGAACATATATGAACACAAAACAGAAATAAAATCAAGAAAACAAACCTAAACAAGACTAACCTAACACTCTAAGACTTAACTCGCTGAGTCCCCGGCAACGGCGCCATTTGTTAAACTGATTTTTTTTCGCCTAAAATCAGAACAAACTAAGTTTCCCCACTAATGAAGTATAGGGACAACCTAGGTATCAATCCAAAGACTCGGCTAAAATTAAGCTTAAAGTGTAGAATTAATTCTTGTATTTTATTTACTAACTACTAACTCACAGGTGGGAAAACGGAATTAAAACAAAGAAAATTTAAAAGAAAACAGTAAAGAAACGAAAACTGTTTTAAAAAGAAAAGAAGAAAAATAAAATGCAAGAAAATAAAACCTAAACTAAACTATAGAATCTATGTATAACAGAACAGAACCTAAACTAAAATGAGAACTGAATGCAATTAAAACTAACCTATGAATGTTAACAGTTAACAGCACAAGGAAAACAAAACTAAAACTGAACCTAATCTATATATCATCAAATATAAAATAGGAGCAGAAATCATAATTGAAACAAAACAAGAACAATATAACAACACTGAAATTGAATTTAATCTGACAATTATGAAGCTTAACATCTCTCAAGAAGACCTCTTGATAAGTCATGCTCACTATGGAGTCACATTACATCCAAAACAGATGTAGAAATGCGGATATTTTCCTTCACAAATCTCAAATAAAATTCAATTCCAGATTTAAAATCACATACAAAAATAATAGAAGAAAAAGAATAAAAACACAAAACTGAATGAGTTTTTATTTACTGGACTCATCTTTGGCTCGAGAAGACATCTCGAAAGTGAATGCTCAAAATAGAGTCATTTGATTCCAAAAGGAAATATAGAATGCAAAGAATCACAGTCCAATTCGTTTATTCATTGAAACAACACAAGAAACACACAAGCACGAAACATAACAGAATATCAAAACACTGAACATGTGAAACATCAAGAACAAACTGTATTATTAACGAGAAAAGAAAAATTACAAAAATTGTACCGAATACATGCTCAATCAGAGTCACCGCGGCTGTCACCACCGTGATGTGCGCTCTAAAAGCAAAGAGAACGGAATCCTACTCTATAGAAAGTGGAAAATAACCCTAATCTACAGAGCTTAGAACTATGAACAGAAAATGTATCTCAAAGTGTGCAAAAGTATATATTTACAAGGTGAAAGCTCTTTTTATAGGGTCAGAAAAACAAAAGAAAACGAAAGAGGGAAAAGGAAAGGGGAAAAAGAAAAAAATGGGAGATGAAGAACCTTGCTGTGACGCTTCGAGCTCTCACGTGGCAGCTCCGGTCAGCTCTTCTTTCACACTGGTCATCTTCTTCAACA
This sequence comes from Vigna umbellata, assembly GCF_029865625.1. NCBI lineage: Eukaryota > Viridiplantae > Streptophyta > Magnoliopsida > Fabales > Fabaceae > Vigna > Vigna umbellata. Next base: position 3,084,644 of record NC_142167.1, on the reverse strand, counting down.
CGTGTGCAACTTCGGTGGAATGGCACGAACCTCAGGTAAGTGATGTGTTCCTCTTCTTCAGCTCTCACTCTGCCCTAGCTTTGGGTTTTGCTTTCCCTTTCTCCAAATGAAGTGCTCCAGCAAAGAACCCCTAAGGCAACAGTGCACCAAAACGCACCACATCACTAATTGGATTTCAGCCCACCAGCGTTTACAACAACAGCCCTCCCAAAACGCAGTCGTTTCACTCAAGTTTAGCTGAGCGTTTTGATTAAGTGGGCTTCCAATCAGCAGCCAATCCATTGTGAAATCAGCACTCCAATTAAAATGTGCAGCCAGTCCATTCCAATGCTTGCAATAGCAGCGTTCCAGCAGTAGTTTCCAGCAATTTGAGCACCCAATCCAACCCAAATGCCTTTCATTGTACATTGCACCAACGGCCCAATTGCTTTGCATCTGTAACCCAATTTTTAGGACCTTTCTGCAATAAGAAGAAAATGAATTAATGCCCAAAAAAAAAAAAAAAATATTTCTGCAATTCAAAAATTAAAAGAAAAAGTAAAGAAAAAAGATTTTCATTAGAAGATTTTCTCTAAAAAATATTAATATCCTAATTATTTACAAATGCTAAAAATTACCCCTAAAAACCTAATTTTAACTAGAATTTTATAAAACTAAAGGATTAAGAGAAAAACATAAAACTAGCCTAATTCTAAGAAATTAAAAACTAAAGAAATCTAAGAAATGATTTTTAACAGAGAAAAATATGTAAATCTAGAGTGTTATCAGTTTCCTATTCTGCAGCAATGGTGGTTTGATCAAGATTCAAGAAGTAGACCGAGCATTGAACTTGCTCAGGGATTTGTGTTCTCGTGGCCATTGTCTTGATGTGGTGGCTTTTAACATAGTGATCAGAGGGCTCTGCAAGGTTAACCGAGTTGCAGAAGCTGGAAAATTGTTGGATGAGATTGTTGTAAAGGGCCTCTGTCCCTCAGTTGTGACTTACAGTCTGCTCATAGATAGTTGGTGCAAAAGTGGTTCTGTTGATAGGGCGATGTCTCTTCTGTCGAAAATGTCTGAAGAAGACAGGGAGCCCAATGTCGTCACTTACTCAACTTTGGTGGATGGGTTTTGCAGAGAAGAAAGGCCTGATGATGCACTCTTGGTTTGGAAAGAGATGGAAAGAAAAGGTTGTTCTCCTAATCGAGTTGCTTTTATGGTACTTATTTATGGTCTTTGCATTTGCAAGAGGTCATCTGCTGCACTCCATTATTTACACGAGATGGAACAGAAAGAAATGAAGCCCGACTCGTTCATTTATATTGCATTGCTCAGTGCTTTTCTGTCTGATATGGACTTGGCCTCTGCATTTGAGATTTTTAAGGAGATGGTTTATTCAAGATTTTTCCCAGAATCCCATGATAAAAGTTACCCCGTTGTGATGGATGCAATAGACAAATTTTCCAAGGATCACAGAACATCCTCTGGTATGAAAGTTTTAAGTGAAGAGGGCAAACTTCCTACGCATTGCTTGATAAACGTCGGATTATAAAGGTTAATCAAATTGTTTATGCCACTGCCAAAGGAATGTTACATCGGACAAGTAAAAATTGAAGCATTTGAAAAGAAACAAATGTACACAAAAAGAAACGTATGCGACTCTTAGATAATTTGCCTACAAAAAGAACTTGAGCTCCGGAATTTTCAAAGATACACGTTACTTGATTTGGATCCTAAGAGAATACAAGAGAAAAAGAGACATAACAGTTGATCAAAGGAGCGCTATGTTGTTCTTCCGGTAGTCATGCGAAATCGTTTACAATGTATTGATATTTGGTTTTCTGTTGGACAAACACAACGAGAGCTCGAAATTTTTTAAGATACACACACAGTGACGAATTTTCTGTTATATATTTTTTTATAATACTTCATGTAAATGTGATTTTTCCCATTTCATTTTCTTCCTCTAGTAGACGTTTATTACTTTTTAATTTGAAAGTAAAAAAAAATTGTCCTTTCCTTTATCTAGCATGGATATTCAACTGATGGTGAGCTTAAACTGGGAAATTTTGAAATTTGAGGAACTATTACATGTCTGAATTTGAAAATGGATTGGCAAAATAGATTAGATTAAATAATTTAGAGAGATTACTAGAGTCATTTTCTTGTCACTGAAGTCATGAGTTAAGCTACCGTGTTCCACGTGACAACTAGATTTTCCGATAGAGTAACGTAACTCAGAAGAAAAAGATATACTAGAGTTGTAGAAGTATTCTAACTATGTTTTGTTAAAATTTGATTGATTTGTTGGATTAATTTATATAACATTTAAAACACATTTTCTTAGAATTTGATTGATTTGCTGAACTGATTTAGAGTATTTAAAACACTTTAATCTTCCATCATCACCACGTAGTGTAATTTTAAAAATCAATACACGTAGTGTAATTTTAAGTTATATAAACACGTGCTTCCCTCTTCACTGCGATAGTAGTGTATAACTCCAGTGTTCGGAATCCCCTCATATTTGCATTCTCCGAAATTGAGATATAGTAGAGAAAAACATCCACAATAATCATGAGAGTTATCCTATAAAAAACTGGCCAATTTAACGCCATTCATTCCATTAAAAAAAGTCAATCTAGACTCTAGAGTTTTCATAGATGTATTGTAATAAAATAAATTATCAATGGTAAACTATAATTAATATTGATTTTGTTATTTCTTCCTGTTTAAGTTCTAAAGATGTTTGGAATTGTATTTTCAATTTGTTACTGTAACGTCCCAATTATATACATCATGCATATCTAATAAAGACGTCATCATGCATAATATAGGAAAGCAGTCAAGAGTAATTTTAAGGATTACAGTCATCCTCAAAATAGTGCGGAATTGACAACAAGAGTATTAGAATTTCTCCATGAAAATCACGGAGAATTTAAAACTTAAAACACACACGAGTTCTTCCAAACATTAAGAATTACGAAATTAGACTAGCTAATCTAAGCTGCAGCATTGCCGTCTCCATCAATGGCTGCTTCCAAAGTATCCTCCCCGTCATCTGCTCCCATCCAAGTGGATGATCATCGCCAAAGAAATATATCCAAATTGGCACACAACACAAACAATGCAAGGGTGAGCTAGATATAAAAAGCATGTTATACATACAGCACAGTTAATTCATGCAATCATTCATAGATTCATATAAAAGAACAATTAAAGCATACTCATTGATCCATATTTCACATACTTCCATGACATGTAAACATTCATCCAAACATGGTAAACTGACGTCACAAGACTTGTTACTTTAAACCCCGACTTGTTGCTTTATAGACCGACTCGTCCGGACTAGAATGATTACCGAGCTATAGCGGGTCTTGCACTCGTGGTGGCTTTATGAAATTTGGGCACTCCCGCCCTGGCACTACCGCCTTGTGAAACTTAGGCACTACCGCCTGGTGGAACTTTTGGGCACTCCCGCCCGGCCACAATCACGAGGTTAATCCGTTATCACTCACCTTGGATCATATGGAAGCATCCAAGACTAGGACCTCCTGCTACTCATCACCACATGTTCAATCCTCTCTACATGAGAAGAAAGACCATTGAAGATTCAGGATGACCCCCAAAACTGAGCTACCATGTAATCGTTCTATACAACCCCAAAACACCACCATGTATCCTCTCCTTGAGGATCATGGAATTACGTTCATGAATCATACTGTTACTTTGAACCTTAACCCAAGCGATGAATAACCAGATACCACCATATTATCACAACAAATCCAACGTATCTCATACATTCACATATTTTCACATAATTCACGTTACAGCATATATTCCAAACATTGGTACACATAATTCAATCCAAGAGCAAAGAAACTTAGAACCCATTACCATTTGCAGACCATTGGATGGACGAACACTATTCCACCGAGCGTTATAAGCCGAACGCCACTATGTTGGACGAACGCTAAAACCGAACGCCTGAACACAATTAGGCCGAACGCTAAAATCGAACGTCATATTAGATTCAACACTATTTGGCCGAACGCTAAAACCGAACGTCATATTGTATCGGCTACGGTTTGGACGAACGCTCAAGAGGGAAACTTAAGAATACTAACTCAAGGCCGAACGCTCATAATCAGACAACACCAAGGCCGAACGCTGAGATTGATACTTAGGACGAACGCTATTTACCAATAGGCCGAACGCTATTTCACCGATCACTCCATTAGTACGAACGCTTAGATTAATACTTAGGACGAACGCTATTTTACCGAACACCATATTGGACGAACGCTATCTGACGCACACTATCTGGCGAACGCGATCTACAGAACGTTCACGAATACTCCAAAACCGATCGTTCGAGACCCAAAGTTTAAGGCCGAACGCTCTCTGCCGAACGCTAATTCCTGAATACTATAAGAACGGACGTTATCTGTAAGGACCTTGTTTTCTTAAAGGGGTGGGGAAGCATTTAATGCTGGGGGACACTAGCTGCCATAGGGGGAGGTGGGGTTTTGTTTTATTTGGAAAAATTGGGGAGACACACGTCCGGGTTTTCTCTCATGATGGGCACCATTCAACAAAGCTGCAGATGTAGGAGATAAAAAGGGGTGCTGGGTGCTTAATGGGGAGAGAAAAACTCTTGCTGCAAATTGGTGAAGGAGGTGAAGTTCAGAGGTGCTGGAGTTGCAACGAGGCTTTAGATTACAAGTCTTGGAGGAGATTGAAAGGTGTTCGGTACTGCATCTGGATGAGTGCAAGGCTTGCTGGGAGAGGAGAAGTGAAGAACTGTTGGAGTTGGAAGGAGATCCAGACACTGCAAATCTTTTGGAGAAAGATTCAAGATTTGCAAAGGAAGTCTTCAAGAGGTAAGGGGAGCTAGATTTTGTTTGTTTGATTGTTGAATTTTACTGTCTTTGAAGTAAATCTGGGAATTTTGGGATGAACAGAGGAGTTTTCTGGGTTTCTGGAAAATCTGCGATTCTGCAGAATTCTGCAGAATCGCGCGTTCGTCCAATTTGATGAGCCAGATTGGACGCTCGTCCAAATGGCTCGTCCAAATTTATGAACGTTCGGTTATTTTCTGAACGTTCGACCAAAAGAAGCTAAATTCTGAACGTTCGGTTTTTATTCTGAGCGTTCGCCAGAATCGTCCTCCCATATGAGTGAAACGTTCGTCCTTCATAAAAGTGTAGCGTTCGTCCTTCAATCTGAGTGTGCGTTCGGTCTTAAGGTGGAAATTCTTAGGGTTCGATGATGAGCGTTCGGCCTAAGTATCAATCCTAGCGTTCGTCCAAGAAGTGTTCGACCTTGAGCGTTCGTTCCACAAAATTCTTCCAAAGAAGTGTTCGACCCTGAGCGTTCGTTCCTTAGCGTTCGTCCAAACAGAGTGCGTTCGTTCTGGGCTTGTTTTGGTGAACGCCTAGAAATCGTATTTGTGCATGGGTGATTGCAGTGTTTGACTGAATTTAGTATAATTAGGCTTAAGTCTTGAGGGTTCGGTTTTGATGTCTTAATAATTTAGGCGTTCGATCTAAATTTGGTATTTCTAGGTTTGGATATGGAACGTTCGTTTTTGGGCGTATTAGTATAAGGTGACATTCTTAGTTTAAGAGCTCGAACGTTCGTTCTTATTTTTAGTATTGAACGTTCGGTTTTGGGATGAGATATTCTAATTGTGAGCGTTCGGTCTTGGCTTGATTCTGATTATGAGCGTTCGTTCCCAAATCGGTATTTATAGGAAGTGATCTTGAGCGTTCGACATTGGTATAGTTGTGATGTGAGCGTTCGGCCTTGGTGTTGCTGTGATTATGAGCGTTCGGCCTAGGATCTGATAACGTCCGTTCTTATAGTATTCAGGAATTAGCGTTCGGCATAGAGCGTTCGGTCATTTTGTTAAATTTCTTAGCGTTCGTCCTAGGTATCAATATAAGCGTTCGTCCTAATGGTGTGACCAGTGAAATAGCATTCGGCCTATTAATAAATGGCGTTCGTCCAGTAGCGTTCGTTCCATGGTGTTGGGTGAACAGTGCTCGTTCAAATAGTAATTTACAAATATGTTGGATTTTAAGTTCTATTTCCTCTTGAATGGAATTCTGTGTAATATATGCTGTGATGTGATGATGATATGATATGGGCGTTATAGTATGGTTGGATTGGTATTGTAAGGATTATTGTATATGGGTATTTTGGTCAGATGATGTTATTAAACGAGTGGTGGATAGTAAGCGTTGTGCGTGCGGGCCCGGGGAATCTCTTTAGGTGAGTGATGGGGGGTATACTTGCACTTGTCCGAGGAAGCTCTTGTTCAGAGTGATGGAGGGTGACATTGTGTACTTACCCGGGGAATCTCCCTATAGAATGATGGGAAGCAGCACTACACATTGGGGTAATGTGTAACGGCCCGGGGAATCTCTTACATTTATGTAAGAGTGATGGGGGTGACGTGGGGTACTAGTCCGGTGAAGCTCGAGATAATTAAATTGGCGTTGTGCTTGTGGGCCCGAGGAATCTCTTTAGGCGAGTGATGAGGGGTATACTTGCACTTGTCCGGGGAAGCTCTTGATCAAAGTGATGGAGGGTGACTTGTGTACTTGCTCGGGGAATCTCCCTATAGAGTGATGGGAAGCAGCACTACACATTGGGGTAATGTGTAACGGCCCGGGGAAGCTCTGAAAAGAGTGATGGGAGTGACGCTAGTACATATTGGTGTATGTATTTTGATTGATCTGTAATATTGGTGGATGTAGTCTGATTTATTTTGTAATGCATATTGGTGTATGCATTCTAATTTGATATTTTGATACATATTGGTATATGCATAAGGTTGAAGCATAATTCGTACTTGGGTATATAGTTTGATGTGGTCAAGGTGTGGATGATAGTATGTTATTATGAGTATATTTATGATGTATATGAATTGTATTTTTTGTTAGCTCACCCTTGCATTGTTTGTGTTGTGTGCTGTTTGGGTATGTTTCTCTGGCGATGATCATCCACTTGGATGGGAGCAGACGTTGTTGAGGAGATCCCTTTGGAGCAAGAACTGGAGGATACTAAGGTTGCGGAGTAGTCTTCTTAGGAGTTTCCCATCTGAACACATGTAGTGTTCGAATCCTTAAACTGTTTAAGTTTGAATTTCCGTTTCTTTTATTTCTGGATGACTGTAATTTCACATTTAATTACACGTCATGCTTCGACTGTTCTCTTTATTGGAATGTTGACGTCTTTATTATGTAATAATTGTTATTATATAATCGGGATGTTACATTATCAGATCCTAGGCCGAGCGCTGAAAGATCAACCCTTATCAAGACCGAACGCTTACAGTCTAAACCTCGGAATAGTCGAACGCTATATTTTACTAATCACATAAAAATACCGAACACTCAAGATTCACACTTAACACTATCAAGTTAGGAACGAACGCTTATACTTTCTACCAAGACCGAACGCTTAGGATAGCATACCGAATCAGGGACGAACGCTCACAATCTCTAATCTACTAAGACCGAACGCTACAAATTTCATCTAATTAAGGACGAACGCCTAACATTACTAATTCACTGGGTATTGTTTGGACGAACGTCTAGTGTATTACTAACTTTACTTAAGGACGAACGCGAACGCTCAGAACACAAAACCGAACGCTCATGCTATTTTGGTCGACCACTATTTGGTCGAGCACTGTGTGGACGAACGTCCCAATTTTTCAATTAGGACGAACGTTCAGAACAACAACCGAACGTTCAGAATTTTGGCTACTTTGGGCGAACGTTCAGAAAATAACCGCACGTTCATAAATTGGTCGAGCAATTTGGACGAACGTCCAATTTGGCTCATCAAATTGGACGAACGTGCGATCTGCAGATCGCACCAGATTTCCAGAAACCCAGAAAACCCAGAAATCCCAATTTTTCATCCCTTCCTCCCCATATTTGCATCAAACACAACATATATCATCAATCAAACAAAAGATCTAGCTCCCCTTACCTCTTGAAGACTTCCTTGAATTTATCTCCAAAGGGTTTGATCTCCTTCCAACTTCAAAAGTTCTCCACTTCTCCTCTTTCCCAGAACTTGCAGCCACTCTTCCACTCCTCCAGATGCAGCACCAAAGCCTCCTTGCACTTCAGCAGCTCCCCACCTCACCTTCTCTCAGTTTTGCAGGAATGATTTCCACCCCAAGCGCAGAACCCATACTCCCTTTTTATCTCCCACAAGCCTCCCATTTTTCCTTTCTATGGGGAAGCAACGTTGGCTGTCTCCTTGTGGCCAACGTTCCTTCCTTCCCCCCTTTCCCCCGTTGTTTGTTTGTTTTTTTTTTCTTTTTTCTTTTTTTTAAAAAACGATTCCTTACATTCTCCCCAACAACAAAAATTTTCGTCCTCGAAAATTTGGCTTATTGAAACAAGTGGGGATAAATTTCTCTCATCTCGTCCTCTAACTCCCACTTAGAGTCGCCCATTCCACTGTTCCAGATAACTTTGACAAGTCTGACAGTTCTTCCTCTAAGTTGCTTGTTTTGACTCTCCTAAATCCTTATTGGTTGCACCTCAATTGACAAATCTTCTCTGACTTGCACATCGTCAACTTCAAGCACATGAGAAGGATCAGACATGTATTTTCTCAGTTGAGATACATGGAACACTGGATGCAAGTTTGCTAACTGAGGTGGCATGGCGATCTCATAAGCTACTGGTCCTATACGTCGTAGGATCTGGTAAGGACCAAGATATCTAGGAGATAGTTTCCTAAAAAAGGTTTAATACCCTATTTTGTCCCAAGTTTCACTCCAAAATGTCAAATTAGTCCATCCTTTAAAAAGTGCGTCAATTACATCCTTCCGTTAATTCGTACAAACGACGTTAACTATTTTTCTCTCTCTTTTACTTTTTCTGTGCAACGCAGGTTTTAGCAGGTTTTTGTCAGAT